>NC_133782.1:41247075-41304049 GCF_003597395.2 Chelonoidis abingdonii
CCAATGACTTTATTGCTTTACTCCTTTTGTATCTGATCATCAAGCCCATTTGGGTGGTTTTAGCGGCTCTTGCTTCTGATGTACCTTTAAAAAATTTCTGTTTTATCTTTGGATTTTTTTGGCTAGCTGTTCTTCAAACTCCTTCTTGGCTTTTCTTATTATGTTCTTGCACTTAATTTGGCAGTTGTTTATGCTCTTTCTATTTGCTCACTAGGATTTGACTTCCACTTTTTAAGAAGGTCTTTTCATCTCTCACTGCTTCTTTTACTATGGTTGTTTAAACCACAGCGGCTCTTTTTCAGTTCTTTTTACCTGTGTTGTTCTTAATTTGGGGTACACGATTGAAGTTGGGCCTCTTTTTATGGTGGTCTTTAAAAGCGCCCATGCAATTGCAGGGGATTTCAACTTTAGTCAGTGTACCTTTAACTTCTGTTTAACTAACCCCCTCATTTTTTCATAGTTCCCCCTTTTGAAATTAAGTTGCACAGTTTTCGGGCTGTGAGATGTTTCTCCAACCACAGGGATTTGAATGCTATTGTTATTTATGGTCACTATTTAAGTGATCCTGCTTATAGTACCTCTTGACCAGCTCCTGCACTCCCACTCAGGATTAAATCTAAGAGGTTGACCTCTTCCTTGTGAGTTCCCGTCTAGAATTGCTCCATGAAGTAGGTCATTTAAAGTTATTGAGAATTTTTTATTTCTGC
The DNA here is from genome assembly GCF_003597395.2 of Chelonoidis abingdonii. NCBI lineage: Eukaryota > Metazoa > Chordata > Testudines > Testudinidae > Chelonoidis > Chelonoidis abingdonii. The sequence continues at coordinate 41,247,783 of NC_133782.1, forward strand.
ATTTTCATCTTGAAGTGAATTGTTCATGCCATTCAATATGGCTGATAAATGAAATCCTTCATTATTATTGGGTTCTTATTTGATAGCTCTCTAATTTCCCTTAGCATTCATCATCACTTTATTACTGTACCTGGTGAGGTGGTCAATACTAGGATCTCTATGTTATATTTTTATTAGAGAGAAATTTCTATCCATGAGATTTCTATGGAACATGGGATCACTTAAGATTTACTTCATGAAATCTATATTTTCTTTCACATTATAGTGGCCACTCCTCCCAGCACACCTGCTCTGTCCTTCCGATATATTTTTGGTACCCCGGAATTATTGTGGTCCATTGATTGCTCTCAGATCCACCAGGTTTCTGGATGCCTATTGTATTAAATATCCTTCTTTATCATCAAGGCACTCTAGTTCACCCATTTATTTTTGGGACTTTCTAGCATTTTTGTAACAAGTACTTTAAAAATATGTCCTTGTTTATTTGTCCTTGCCCTTATTCTGATGTGTTCAGATTTTCTTTTTTTATGGTACTGTTTATCATTGATCTGGCCCTTTACATTATCCTCTCCATCCTCTGCTCCTGACTATAACCTTGGAGTTCTTATCATTAAACTCTTTCCCTAAGAGAAGTCTGTGTCCAATCCACATGCTTTCTCTGCAGCAGTCCCCATATCCTAGTTTTTAAAAAACTGCTCTACAACCTTTTTAATGTTTTACTAGATCAGCAGTCTGGTTCCACTTTGGTTTAGTGTGGAACCCATCTCTCCTGTATAGGACTACCCCCATCCCAAAAAGTTTCCCATTCTAATGAACGTAACCCCTTCGCTCTACAACCGTCGCTATTGAGACTCTGAAGCTCTGCCTGTCTACCTGGTCCTGCATGTGGAACTGGGAGCATTTCTGAGAATGCCACCATAGAGGTCCTGTATTTCAGTTTATCTTCCCTAGCAGCCTAATTTGGCTTCCAGGACATCTTCCTACCCTTCCTATGTCATTGTACCTACATGTACCACGACACGGCTCCTCCCAGCACTACACATATATAGTTGTCTAGATGCCTCGAGATATTCTGCAACCTTCGCACAGGGCAGGCAAAGTCACCCATCAGTTCTCCCGGTCATCACAAAACCAGTTCTTAAGTTTAATTGATCAATCTCCCATTAGTAACACCTGCCTTTTCCTAGCAACTGGAGTTCCCTCCCCTGGAGAGGTAACCTCAGTGCGAGAGGCAACCCCAGCACCATCCGGAAGGAGGGTCCCAACTATGGGAAGGTTTCCCTCTGTTTCCATTGACTGCTCTGCTTCCCTGGGCCTTTCATCCTCCTCAACAGCACAGGGGCTGTCTGACTGGAGGTGGGACAATTCTACAGTGTTCCGGAAAGCCTCATCAACATACCTCTCTGCCTCCCTTAGCTCCTCCAGTTCCGCCACCCCGGCCTCCAAAGTCCGTACGTGGTCTCTGAGGGCCAGGAGCTCCTTGCACAGACTGCACACATATGCCACCTGCCCACACTGCAGGTAATCATACATGCTACACTCAGTGCAATAAACTGGATGGCCCCCACTCTGCTGCTGGGCTTCTGCCTGCATTGCCTCCTAGTTAATGTAAGAGTTGTTTAAAGCAAGAAGTTTTGAAAGGAGTTTAGTTTATAGATTTTAAGGGGACTAAAGGGGCACAGATAGAACCAACAAGAGACCTCCGCTCCCTTCCCACTCCCCTTCCAAACTCCCTTCCGAAACTCCCCGTTAGCAGCCCCTGTTCACAAAACTCCCTGGTCGCTTGTGCGTGGCTTTATAAAGCTCTAGCCTGTGTGAATGCCCTGCCCACTGATTAAGGCTCAGCCTATTACCAGAGGCTTTTAGCTTTCAAACCTTCCTTGAAGCTCACAGCCTCCAACTGCCAGCCATAGCACATGGTCAGGAGGTCACATTAGAGGGTAATTAGAGTCCCTTATAACCTTAAAGTCTATGAGTCTATGAGTCTCTGACACCCTTCTTGAGCAGTGGGAGTCTGCAGTCCAACTGGCTTAGACAACAAAACAAAGGTCTAATTTCTCCCATCATCCAGTTACTTATAGACCTTCCCCCTCACCTGGAGTCCAGACACACCCTTTTGGAACAATGCAGCAGGAAAGCAAGAGATGCATGCACTTTACTCTTTACAACACAACACCAGAGTTACACATCTTAGGAAAACTACATCCTCGGTGCATCCCCGTCAGTCTGATCTCACCACCCCAGCAGACCTAGTTCTGGTCAGCATCCATAGCTAAGCACAGTCTCTCCAGCACATCCTGTTTCCATGTGCTTGGGTCGGGGGAATTTCCCTGCTCTGGATCTTACCCCTGTTTGCTTCTGCGTTGAGAGTCAATGAATGTCAGCAGGCCTGCCAGCAGAAACCCAATTGTCCCAGGACAGAATTTTTAGTCCACGTTGATGACCAGTCATGGATTTCTCCCTCTCAGCGCTTTACAAGGCATCCTGCTCCCTAGCATGGGCAGCAGTGTTCAGAAAAGACTGATGCTGTCAGCACTGGACTTGTTTTCACTAGCACCTGGGTGTCCTAAACCAACAAGGAGGTTACAATCGAAAGCAAAGGTCTCAGTGAAGGTGACAATCACAAAATTGCTAAAGCACATAGGCCTGATATATCACTGGCACCGTACAACTATAACTGTGCGTTCATAAACTTTGTGTCAGTGAATATCCCAGGTGTTTTCTTTTTGTTTTTGTTTTTTTTAATAGAAAATGCTGTTGGTGGGAGTTGAGGAGTCATTTAGACAGTTGTAACTGTCAGAGATTCCTAGAAATGTGGAGCTGAGAGAGACCTCGAGGAGTCATCAAGTCCAGTGCCCAGCTCTGAGACAGGACCAAGGAAACCCAGCCCAGCCTTGACAGGCGTTTGTCCAACCTATTCTTAAAACCCACCATTGACGGGCATTCCACAGCCTCCTTGGAAACCTAGTCCAGAGTTTAACTACCCAAATTATTAGAAAGCTTTTTTTAATATCTAACTTAAATCTCCCTTGCTGCAGATTAAGCCCATTATTTCTTGTCCTGCCTTCAACAGACATGGAGAACAATTGATCCCTGTCCTCTTTGTATCAACCCTTAATGTATTGAAGACTGTTTTCAGGTCCCCCTTAGCTGTCTTTTCTCAAGACTAAACAGGCCCAGTATCTTTAGCCTATCTTCCTATGTCAGATTTTCTAACCCTTTGATCATTTTTGTTGCTCTCCTCTGGACTCTCTCTCCACAAGGGAGTACAGCACTCAGGCAACGCCACAGGTGTGATATTTTAACCAGACAACGGAGAGAGAGAGAGTTACAATAGCTCTAATTTATACCTTTGTAAAATAGTGAAGTTTTCACTTGTCACTTTCAGCAAATTCGTTCCTTACCAATTCATGACCATGAAAGAGATTCTGACTGTACATTCCTATGGGATTGTATAGTCATATCTGTATGGCCACTTGGGTGTGTTTCTGGGTCAGTTTCGGTGTGCTTGTAGATGTGTGTGTGATTGCACATGTAGGCTGAAACTGGGATTTTCAAATACCCCTAAGAGATTTAGGTGCCTGAATCAAACTGAAAGGGCTATGGGATCTGAATGGCTAACTCGTCTGGACTCTTTTGAAGATCACAGCTTTATGTCTTTGTATGTTCACATACCTATGCATTCCATTATACTTGTTTGTGGGTCTGTAGACATTTGTTTGTTTGTCTGTGTTTGTGCATACACCATTGTACTTGTGTGTGTACATTTGTATCTGATTCAAATTGTGTCTATGCATTCAATTTTCTGTAAGTATCATTGTAGGACCTAGGAGCCCGGTAATATTCAAAATCACAAAGCTGAGGATGAAATGCATGAGAACTGGGAAGAAGGCATTCTTGGATGGAGGAATCTGATAGTGGAAGGAGCTTCCAGGGTCAGATGAGGTGAATCCATTTTCCGTCTTTAGGAAACACTGCAAAACCTTTGGGAAAGCTTTTCCACCTTCCCACTTCCACAATCCTCATACTTGCCACACAATGCCCCCTTCTGGCCCATGATGTAGGATTCTGTGACACCTACTTCGACTTTACCCCTTCTCTCCCAAAATCCAAAACCAAGAAAACCTTCCACAAGACGAGCTGGTATCTCAAAAAGGGAGGAATGTCCAACACTTTGAAGTCAATTAGGTACTTCTCTATTGCTACTGATTTTATGGGAAAGGCGCTCAGATGCTATGGAGATAGGTAGAAGTATAAAATGATTTAGATAGATAGATAGATACATAGATAGATAGAGATGAGTTTATCTCTCTGTGTGTCTAAATATTTGTCTGTTTATGTGAATCTCAAATCTAACAACTAATATTCTTGCTTTAACCTTATGTGCAAAGTATGGTTAATATTTAATTGTCATGTATTTATTAATAGTTATATTTCCCTGAATGCTCATGTTTGCTCCCTGGTTAAAGAGTTTGGGGGAACAGGGCTGAAAGGGGAGATAGGAACTTCCCATGGTCCAGTGCGTTCTCAGCTCCATCCTGAGAGTGCCAACAAAGTAGGGCAGTTAGTTCCCAGCATGATGGTTTGGTCATGATCAAGTGGACAGTGTCCCATTACAGTCTAGTCAGACTTCATATCAGTTCCACTAAGAGCTGTGTTGTTGATGTCACTGACAGTTATTGCTAAAAGTTTTTGGCCTAGCAATCAATTATATTTTTTCTTGAAATCTATAAATACTAATGATACCTCCTTATGACATGTATTTGTACCTGGGAAGCTTAGGAAAAGTGTCCAGGTTCTAAAGGCTCAGGTTTTTAGTGCAGCAAATACAGTTTAACAATGATGAAGAATATGTTTACAGGAAATGCTTGGAGAACTGATCTACCTTCACCTAGATCAACAAGTACCTTGCAATCTGGACTAGGACATCTCTGAATGGAATGGCTGTTTCTGTGTTGCTGAGTTGATTTAATTGATTTAAAATGTTTACATACAGAATGCAATTACTAATCTCCTGGGCACCCATTGTCAGAGAGAACCCTGGGGATTTGATCCCAGCTGTCACTTAACAATATAGAAAGGATCTACGTCTGAGATTCTCTAGCAGAGAAGTTTCTCTGCTGTAGGTTAATGAGTTTCAGAAACAAAGCAGTGGATCACAAGTGGGAAGGTAAGTAAGAGACAGTCTGGGGCATTTTCCTATGTTACTCTTATGGCCTCCAAGTTCATTTTCTGGAGCCATCAACACCTAAATTGTCTCCAGAATTTTTTATCTCTATCTCACATCTCATCACTCACTCTAACTTACTTTTATGTATCTAATCTACAGAATTGTCCTTCATCTTTTTCTCTCAGTCTTATATAAGTTACTGTGCATCGTGTCTCGGTATCAAGGTTAGTCATCTTAATGAATGTCTCATCAATCTGCCTCTCGACTATCTATTTGCAATGTAATTTTCAAAGACATCTAAAATATCTTCATCAACGGAGTAGTCTCTTGTCTCTCCACAGATTTGAGAATCCCTCAGACACACCAGAGAATCCTCGCTGTCTAGAAGAACAGGAACTGGTCCACCTGTATTCCAGCATATGAGAGGTAAATCTAACCACACTGGCTGGAAGAGAAGTTTCTGACTAGACAGGATGAACCATGTGTCTGGGCTGTTAGCTGTTGGTTTGGCTAGTGCTTTTCCTCTTGGCACTCTGGGATCTCATTCTCACTCATGGAATGGCACTGAATGAGGTAGGGAAGTGGTTAAAATGTGGGGGTGCTCTTTAATCATTATTCACAGGGTTTTAAGGCTGTCACAGCAAGAAACAAGTCAGAGAGATGGTGATTTTCCCATTTCTTCATGACTTTTGTGTGTGTCTCCATGACTCATGCAGCAGTGGGGTCTCCTGCCAGGGCCGCCCAGAGGATTCAGGGGGCCTGGGGTCTTTGGCATTGGGAAGCTCCCGCTGCCAAATTGCTGCCGAAGACCCAGCACTTCAGTGGTGGGTCCCGGGGCAGAAGGATCGCCCGCCAAAGTTCTTCAGGGCACTTCGGCGGTGGGTCCCAGGGCAGAAGGAACCCCTGCCATGGGTCTTTGGGGCACTTCTTTGGCAGGTCCTGGAGCGGGAGGACCCCCCGCCGTGGGTCTTCGTGGCACTTTGTCGGTGGGTCCTAGAGTGGGAGGACCCTCTGCCGCCGAATTGCCGCCAAAGACCCAGAGCGGAAGAAGTTCTGGGAACCCGGGCCCCATGAGAGTTTTCCAGGGCCCCTGGAGCAAGTGAAGGACCCCACTTCAGGGCCCCGAAAAACTCTCATGGGGGCCCCTGCAGGGCCTGAGTCAAATTGCCCCACTTGCCCTCACCTCTGGGTGGCCCTAGCTCCTGCAGCTCTGGTTCCTCTGGACTGGGCTCAGCTTCCCCCTCCAAGCATTTTGACCAAGTGCGCAGGATCTCAGTTCCTCTCAGGTGTGGCCCGGCTGCCCTCCAGAGCAGACACTGCAGCTGCTGATGTTCCTGAGGCGAGAGTGGGACAGGATATCAGAATCAGCAGGCAGCCGGCTGAGGCAGGAGCCAGTGCAGGCTGGGAAAGGGGTGGGCTAGCACTGAAACAGGCACAGAGCAGGAGCAGGAGGAGCAGGAGGAAAGGTGGCTGATGTAAAGCTGCTAGAAATTTGTAGGTCCCCCTCCCCCTCCCGCCCCCATTGAAAAATCGAAAACAATTACAAGAAAGCAGAAACTTCCCATGAACATTTTCATTGTTTTTGAAAACCCAGTTTTCCACTCTTTTTTAAAAAGATTCAATGAATATTTTTCAACCAGCCATATCCATAATGTATGACTAAGTCTAGCGGTGTCTGCTAATCGGTAAAGGAATATAACGGGGCAGAACCCCAGCTGAGGTAAATCAGTGAAGTTCTTTTGAATTTGATGAACCAGATACATAGCTGGTGTAAATGCAGCTACACTGGTCTTGGCTCCATTTGTGAGTCTGCTGGGTTTTCTGTTGTACATTTGTCTACTTGAACGTCTCTGTACACCTGTAGTTTTATTTAAGTCTCTCCATGGGGAACGTGTTTGAGCAGGATTTTTTATTCTGTGCCTGAAAGGACTTCCCTGAGAATGTGGGTGTTGTGTAGATGTCACTCTCTAGGTTTGTTGTGTGTGTATGTGTATTTTTATGCATTTTGTGTAGGCGCGTGTGTGGGTACAATGGACTAAATTCTGTTCTTAACTGCATTAGGTATCTTGATAATTTAGTTCAGTGTAAATGAAAATTATGCAACTTAAATAGAAATTTGTGGCGTGACCACTTGCACAACAACAAAAAAATGAAGTGCACATTTTCTAAACAGATACACACCAAAGTATACACATCGTCAAATAAAACACAATTTTCCATGCACCCTACACAACAAACACTGCACCCACAGTGATAATGCAATCACACAAAAATATACAAACACACAAACTCTATTCAAGTATACATGGTACATTGCACTTTTAATCCAGCTATCTAGCTATCTCCATACACATCTATCTATCTATCTATCTATCTATCTATCTATCTATCTATCTATCTATCTATCTATCATGGAGTCATCAGGGCTGTGCTCTGTAACTACTCCATATAAAGCCAGTCAGGACTTTGGGGGAGCATGCCTCCTGCTTCCTAGCATACTGTCTCCAGGGCAAGAAGTTTACACAGCTTCAACCTTCCTGGGTCTGACCTCAGAGCATTCAGCAACCCCTTCCACACTGTGTGCTTCTCACAGTGCGTCCGCCTGGGCAGGGCTCCTGGGGAAGGGAGAGGGCCCTGCACTCCAACTCCGCAGTCAGACATGACTATCAGCCAGCCAGTGAAACAGAAGGTTTATTAGTCAACATGAACACAGTGTAGAACAGAAGTTGTTAGCACAGAAATTAGTGACTTTCAGCCAAGTCCATCATGGGGGGAGGGAAGTCCAGAGCCAGGGCTCTGGTCCTCCCTGTGTGCCCCAAGCCACCTGAGACTGTCTCGCTTCCAGCTGCCTTGTCCCTGCCCTGCCCGTTGCTCCTCCTCCGGCCTTTGTCTCACTTCCCAGGCCAAGAGTCACCTGGTCACAGCCCCCTCCTGGGTCTCAGGTTAACAAGCGGTTACGATAGCATCTGTGCAGGCAGCTGGATCACCCCCACAACCAATAGTCACACACCCTTATTCTCACCATCTAGACATTGGTGCAATATACAGGGAAACTGAGGCACACACAGCATTAATACAAAACAGTAAGACTCACATAGGCACACATACAACATAACAAGGGAAAATCCCCACTATGTTACACTATCTATCTATCTATCTATCTAATCTATTTAGTATATTGTTTTTTTCTTTCTTCCTGTCTCTTTGCTTAGTTACCAGTGGCCTGATATAAAGCCCACTGAATCCTATGGAAGGATTGTCACTGAGTTGGATAAAGGCAGTGGAGAGCTCTGTGATCTAGTGGAAGGGACACTGGGCCTGCTCTATGAGCTTGTTTATGTCAGGTCAACTCTTTTTGCCTTTTCCATTGGTAAAATGGGGATAATGTATCATGCCCCACCCCCCGGTTAAAGCCCTGAGACAGTAAAGTATTTGCTTGCTTGCTTGTGTGTATGTGTGTGTGTGTGTTGCTGCCTGATTACTTCTGGTTCCACATGGTGTCCTGTTGACCGGTAAGTCCGAAACTCTGGTATTTGTATCTTTGGAAAAAAATATCGGATGGCAGGCACTCTATAAGTTCCAGGTATTAATATACAAGTTTCATCGACAATGTATCTGAGTGACTCATATTCTGTAATGACTTTCCCCCCGCAAAAGAAATAATCTCTCAGGTACATTCATGTTTTCAAGTGGAACGTTTGTATATCTTATAACAAGATTACTATTAAAATTTTATTCCCATTTCTTGGAAGAAACACCATTGAATGTTGAAGCATGGAGAGACGAAATCAAACTGTGTTGAAGGAGTTCATCATCTCGGGATTTTCCAGCCTCCAGGAGATGTGGCTATCACTCTTCAGTGGGTTTTTGTTCACTTACCTCTTCACCCTATTTGGGAACACCTGCATCATCATCCTTGCCTTGGTGAACCAGAGATTCCACACTCCCATGTATTTCTTCCTTGGGAACCTGTCCTTTCTGGACATCTGTTATACCACCACGACCATCCCCCAGATGCTGGTTCATCTCCTGTCAGAGAGGAGCAACATCTCCTACACAGGCTGTGTGCTGCAACTTTACTTCTTCTTTTCCTTCGTGGGCACTGAGTGCCTCCTGCTGGCAGTGATGGCCTTTGACCGCTATGTTGCCATCTGTAACCCGCTGCGTTACACACTGATCATCAACAAAAGCATTTGTCTCCAGCTGGCAGCTGCCTCCTGGGTGAGTGGCTTCCTTAACTCTGCAATACACACAGTCTTCACCTTCTGGTTACCCTTCTGTGGAGACAACCATATTGATTACTTCTACTGTGATATCCCTCCGTTGCTGGAGCTGTCATGTGGGGACACCTCTCTCAACAAACTTCTGTTGCTCTGCATTGGCCTTTTCATAGCCTGGACCCCCTTTGCCTGCATCCTTCTATCATACACTTACATTATCTCAACCATACTGAAGATGCCCTCTTCCAAGGGGAAGAGGAAGGCGTACTCCACCTGTTCATCCCACCTGACTGTGGTCCTTCTGTACTATGGCAGCTCTATCTTCTCCTACCTGAGACCCAGTTCAAGTTACTCACCAAGTAGCGCCAGACTGATCTCTGTATTATATAGCGTCTTAACACCAATGTTAAATCCCATCATTTATACAATGCGGAACAAGGATGTGAAAGAAGCTTTGAAATACGTGATACATAGGATGTGAATGAATATTATTCACCTCTTCTTCGCCTGTTGCTGCCTTCAGTTTCTTCATCTTCTTCTTCTGCTTCTTCTGCAGCACCATCATCATCCAAATATTTACAAATAACTTATAGTATAAACCCACAAACAGCATTGATTCAATTCTTATTCATTTGGGAACATGATACTGTATCTGGGTTTTTAATTTTTGTGTTCATTTCTTACTCTCTCTTTTCTGTAAACAAGCATGGCAAATTATAAGGAATGTTGAGTGAGTTGCATGAAAGACATAAAGACATTACAGCTACATTTTTATTGGTAAATGTCAGTAAACGTGGATTTCACTGTACACACAAAGAGGTCTGACTGCAGGAGCTGTGGCCACCAACAAAGAATGCAGCGACCACATTTCTCAAGACAAAGTATCATTTAATGTTAACAATAGGAACAAAGCTGGGAATGGACCCAGGGGGCTGAAGCAGAGCTGGGAGCTTCTCACCGCTCTGCTTCTGGCGGGGGGGGGGCGGGTGCTCTGGGGCTCGGAGTTTTAGTTACAGGGACAGCGCTGGGGCCAAAACCACTGCTCCCCTCATAGTTAAAGTCCCTAGCCCCAGTGCCACCTGTGGGCTGAAGACCCGAGCTCCAGAGCTCCCCTCAAATCTAAAGCCCTGAACGCTCACTCCATCCCTCCCTGGAGCCCTGACCTCCCTCACCCTGATGCTGTAGCCCTACTCCTCCCCTCCCCGCTAAAGCCCTGAGGCAGTAAAGTATTTGCTTGCTTGCTTGTGTGTGTGTGTGTGTGTGTGTTGCTGCTACCTGATTTCTTCTGGTTCCACATGGTAAGTCCAAAACTCTGGTGTTTGTATCTTTGGAAAAAAATATTTACAGTAAATCCTCAGTTAGAATTTCAGATAGATTAATAATTCTGCCTCCACCTAGATTGTTGCCAGGGCCAGCTCCAGGGTTTTTGCCACCCCAAGCAGTAGAAAAGAAAAAAAGCGGCAATCACAATCGGCGGCACTTCAGCAGCAGCTCCACTGCACCGCTTTCTTCTTCTGTGGTAGGTCCCTCCAAGAGGGACCAAGGGACCTGCCACCAAATTACTGCCAAAGAGCCCGATGTGCGGCCCCTTCCCCTTGGCCACCCCAAGCACCTTCTTGCTGAGCTGGTGCCTGGAGCTGGCCCTGCTTGTTGCAATGTATAATAATAAAAGGAATCGTATACTGACAGGCAATTCACCTCAGTTTGTTCATGTGGGTGTACATTTTAAGCTGCTTATAAATTCGTTTTAGGAATACACATGAATGCTTAGCGAGGTGCAGAGGTTTTAAATGTGGTATTTGTTACCTGTAGGTGGGGACACAAGTGGACAAGCACTCAAAAGAGTTTCTCTACATCAGAATATACACAGATAATTATCATACACATATGTACAGTATACACAGGTATTTAGTGCAATATTGTTATACTCAGACCCTCAAGTAGTTTGAAAAGTATTTAACACAGTCATTATTTTGTATATCTAATGTACAGTATATTTGGTGCATACTTGATGTAGGACTGAATGAAATTCTCTGGCCTGTTGTAGGCAGGGGTTAGACTAGATGACAATAATGGTTTCCCATTGCTTTAAAATCAAGGAATCTATGATATACATCCTGATGCTACAATCAGATCTGCTAGCATAGACATCTGCACCTGCACAGAACATAATGGAAATTAAGATCTACCTCACAGAGCCATTTTGTGACATACACAATTTAGGCTTGTAAAGTTCTATCAGAATATTAGATAGAAAGTCATTCACAAGGCCTGAGACTTTGGTCAGAGGGAGGTCTGGGGAAATGCTTTCAAGAGTCAGCCAAAAAATGTTGCACCAGAGAGACAGAGCAGGAAAAGAGAAAGCTTAATGGATTTCAACATAGAACTGTTGGGAATTTTTATACTATTGAAATATTGATTAAAATTGCGAGGTTTACACCCACTCACAAAGCGGAGATGTTCTGAAACACTTCTCATTTTCAACCACATACGTATATTTTTTCCTCTAACATTTCAAATTTATAAAGATATATTTTGGAGACAGCACTTTGACTAAATATTCTCATTTCTTTTTCAATCAACTTTCAATCTGGTCAAAAGATTTTGAATTTCAGAAGTTTGGTAAACAAAAATCCTTAACATTTAGATTAGAAAAGTACATATTTTTTAAACATGATTTTTCCTACTTGTTTTCCTACAGAACAGGTCATTTCCTCCCTGCAGATAGCAACAGGTCAAGGAATAAATGAGAGCCGGGGGTGGAGGGAATCAATAAAATGCTAGTGGATTTCTCCCATTCTTCCAATTCTGACTAACTCTACTTTTCTTTCTCTAATTTCTCTAGCAATGTGAAAAGATGCTTTTCTCTACCATTTTCCTAAAGGTTTCCTTCACCACTTTGTTCCTCAGTGTGTATATTATTGAGTTAAATACTGGTGTCACAACCTTGTCCATGAGGGAAATCACCTGATCACTCTCTGAGCTGTAGCTGGACTTGGGCCTCAGATAGGTGATAAGAGCAGGTCCATAGAACAAAGTGACCACCATGAGGTGGGAAGAGCACATGGAGACGACTTTCCACTTTCCCTCTGTCTATGGCAGCTTCAGGATGGTGGCAATAATGTAGGCGTAGGACAGGACTATCAACAGGAAAGGGCTCATGATGAATAGTCCTGACATGGCCAAGAAAATGATCTTGATCTTGGAGGTGTCCGTGCATGCCATCTTCATCACTGATGGGATGTCACAGAAGAAGTGGTGGATGTGGTTGGAGCTACAGAAGGAGAGGTTAAATATCCATGTGGTCTGAACCACTTCCACCAAGATGCTGATGACACATGAGGTTGCTGCTAGCTGAGCCCCAGCCCATTCACAATTGTTTGGTGCCTACATTGGGGCTAGAAGGAGGCACCTATCTCTGTTTGTGATCCACAGCAAAGAACCCTTCTCCTAGTGTCAAGCAGATTAGGCTTTGGTGCCTAAATACCTTAAAAAAATCTGGCCTGTAGCCAACTAAACATGGGGGTTCTGAACTTTTATGGATATGGACCTATGGAAATATGGGGCTAGATCTCCATCTGGTGAATATTAGTTTATTTCCATTGAAGTTGAGCTGCAACAAAAATGTCAGATGAAATTCAATGATGATAAATGCAAAGTAATGCACGTTGGAAACCCCCAGGTTTACTTGTCTACAGCCTAGATTTTTTTAGATATTTAGGTACCTGAAAAGAGTTTCATCTGTATGAAGTGCTGCCTGATAGAGCTGATGGGAGAAAAGATCAGAAGATTGGAGATGCATGTGGAAACTCTGGTTGAGTTTAGAAGGGAGTTTGAGTGGATGATCGAGCAAAGACCTGCGGAGTCTGAAGGGAAAAGCTCAGACATGCAGACGGAAACAGGACCAAAGAACTCTGAGATGAGACTGCTGGGTGAGGAAAGTGGACAGTGGAAGCATGTGACTAAGAGAACTAGGCAGAGGAAAAGACTGGCTAGTGAAGGAGAAAGAGAGCTCAGGAACAGGTTTGTGAGGTTGGAAAATGAAGAAGGAGACAGCAGGTGGTCGCTGAAGTTGAGAGGGCAAGGAAGAAGAGAAAACCAGCTAGTCCTATAGGAAGAGGGGAAGAGTCAATGGAGATAACAGCACCAAATATGAGCCCCAGGAGGATACGGGATGGGTTGAGGAGGACTGCAAGGGTGAATAGGAATCGAGAGGACTTTCAGCCAGAGGGAACAGGGGATAGACCGGAGAATCACACCATCACCAGGAAAAGGCAGGTCTACATGACTGGGAACTCCTTACTGAGAAGAATAGACAGGCCTGTAACCAGAGCTGATCCAGAGAACAGAAGGGTGTGGTGTTTGCTGGGTGCTAAGATATGGGATGTGGACCTGACTCTGAAGAGAATTCTAATGGGAGTGGGAAAAATTCCGCTGATTGTCCCTCATGTGGGAACAAATGATATGGCTAGATTCTCGCTGGAACGTATCAAGGGAGACTATGCCAGGCTGGGGAATACACTTAAGGAAATCAAGGCTCACGTAATCTTCAGTGAGATTCTGCCTGTTCCTAGAGAGGGGCAACAAAGGTGTGACGATCAACAGATGGCTCAGGCACTGGTGTTATAAGGAGGGCTTTGGGATGTATGGCCACTGGGAGGCATTCATGGACAGAGGACTGTTCTTTCAGGATGGATTTCCCCTGAGTAGGGAAGGACATAGACTTTTAGGATGGAGGCTGGCACAACTGAGTAAGAGAGCTTTAAACTAGGAATTAGGGGGAGATAGTTGGGAGATGTCCAGGTAATCTCCATGCCAGATATTAACATTGAGAGGAAAGAAAATGAAGTAAGAAAGGATACAGCAGTGGGTAGGAGAATGGACATATGGAGGAAGAGTAGTGTAGATACCTATCTACTAGGCGATACTGAGGGCAGAATGTCTGGGCCTAATCAGATAAAGAATGTGAGCAAAGCCAAATAGCAAGAATTAAGATGTTTGTACACCAGTGCAAAGGAGCCTAGGTAACAAAATGGAGGAACTAGAGTTACTGGTGCAGGAAGTAAAACCAGATATTATAGGGATAACAGAAACATGGTGGAATAGTAGTCATGACTGGAGTACAGGTATTGAAGCATATGTGCTGTTTAGGAAAGACAGAAATAAAGGCAAAGGTGGTGGAGCAACATTGTATGTTGATGAGGTAGACTGTAAAGAAATAAGAAGGGATGGAATGGATAAGACAGAGTCTGTCTGGGCAAAAATCACATTAGGGAAGAAGGCTACTAGATTCGCCCCTGGGATAGTGCTTGGGGTGTGCTATAGACTGCCGGGATCTGATTTGGATATGAAAAGAGACCTTTTTAATGTTTTTCATGAAATAAATACTAATGGGAATTGTGTGATCATGGGAGACTTTAACTTCCCAGATATAGACTGGAGGACAAGTTCTAGTAATAATCATATCATAGGGCTCAGATTTTTCTGGATGTGATAGCTGATGGATTCCTTCACCAAGTAGTTGCTGAACCAACAAGGGGAGATGCCATTTTAGATTTGATTTTGGTGAGTAGTGAAGACCTCAAAGAAGAAATGGTTGTAGGGGACAACCTTGTTCGAGTGATCATGGCTAATTCCATTTAAATTAAGTGGAAGGACAAACAAAAATTGATCTGTCACTAGGGTTTTTTATTTCAAAAGGGTTACCTTTAAAGAATTAAGGTAATTAATTAGGGAATTGGATTGGATTGAAGAACTTGTGGATCTAAAGGTGGAGGAGGCCTAGAATTACTTCAAGTCAAAGTTACAGAAACTATCAGAAACCTGCATCCCAAGAAAGGGGAAAATATTCAAAGGCAGGATTTGTAGGCCAAGCTGAATGAGCAAGCATCTCAGAAAGGTGATTAAGAAAAAGCAGAAAGCCTACAAGGAGTGGAAGATGGGAGTGATCAGCAAGGAAAGTTACCTTATTGAGGTCAGAACATGTAGGGATGAAGTAAGAAAGGCCAAAAGCTATGTAGAGTTGGACCTTGCAAAGGGAATTAAAACCAATAGTAAAAGGTTCTATAGCCATATAAAGAAGAAGAAAACAAAGAAAAAAGAAGTGAGACCACAAAACACTGAGGAGGGAGTGGAAGTTAAGGATAATCGAGGCATGGCCCAATATCTAAACAAATACTTTGCCTCAGTCTTTAATGAGGCTAATGAGGAGCTTAAGAATAATGGTAGGAAGACAAATGGGAATGAGGATATGAAGGTAGATATTAACACATCCAAGATAGAAGCCAAAGTCGAGCAGCTTAATGGAACTAAATCAGGGGGCCCAGATAATCTTCATCCAAGAATATTAAAGGAATTGGCACATGAAATTCCAAGCCCATTAGAACGAACTTTTAATGAATCTGTAAACTCAGGGGTGTACCATATGACTGGAGAATTGCTAATATAATTCCTATCTTTATGAAAGGGAAAAAAGGTGATCTGGGCAACTACTGGCCTATTAGTTTGACACCTGTAGTATGCAAGGTCTTGGGAAAAAAATTGAAGGAGAAAGTAGTTAAGGACATTGAGGTCAATGGTAATTGGGACAAAATACGATATGGTTTGACAAAAGGTAGATTGTACCAAACCAACCTGATCTCCTTCTTTGAGAAGGTAACTGATTTTCTAGACAAGGGAAATGCAGTGGATCTAATTTACCTCGATTTCAGTAAGGCATTTGACACAGTTCCACATGCAGAATTATTAGCTAAATTGGAAAAGATGGTGTAGCATGGTGCAACTCACCCCTGCGGAACCTCGTGCTGGTCTTTTTCAGAAATTAGCTCTCCAGCCATCAGAGCTCCCTCTGCAGGCTGGTGATCCACCTTATCGCTGGCCCCTGTGTCCCTCCCTGGACTCTAGTGCTCCATTACCTGGGGTGCTGCCCCATAGCAGTACACCCCTCAGTCTCAGGGTCTCCCCTCCCCAAGAAACCCCCACCCCCTATACCCACCTTGCCTCAGTGTAAGGCTACTACCATTCACCAACTAGCCTCCATTCCCTGGGGCAGACTGCAGTGTAAGATACTCATCACTGGCAAGGAGGGTTTGACCTGCTGCCTTCTTCTACCACCCAGTACCTCTATGGGCCTGGAAGCAGGCGCTGAAGCCTGGGGAGTTGCCAGCCTGGAGCTCCTATGCTCCTCTGGCTTTTCCTCAGCCCTGCCTCACTCCCAGGTACCTCTCAATCTTCCAGCAGCCAGGCCTGTCTCCATCCACAGCTAGAGGAGAGACTACTGCCTCTGGCTGCCCTGGCCTTCTCATAAGTCCTGGTCAGTCTGTTTGGGGCATGGCCCCAGCTGCAGCCACATCACCCAATTAGCTGGGGCTTTGCTCCCTTTCCCAGCCCCAGCCCTCTGCAGGGGTTTTCCAACCCCTTCAGGGCTGGAGTGGGTGCTCACCCTGCTACAGATAGGGATCAATATGAAAATTGAAAGGTGGATAAGGAACTGGTTAAAGGGGAGACTACAACAGGTCATACTGAAAGGCAAACTCTCATGCTGGAAGGAGGTTACTAGTGGAGTTCCTCGGGGATCGTTTTTGGGACCAATCTTGTTTAATCTCTTTATTACTGACCTTGGAACAAAAAGTGGGAATGTGCTAATAAAGTTTGCGGATGACACGAAGATGGGCAGTATTGCCAATACAGAGAAGGACCAGGATATCCTACAGGAAGATCTGGATGCCTTGTAAACTGGAGTAATAGTAATAGGATGAAATTTATTAGTGAAAAGTGCAAGGTCGTGCATTTAGGGATTAATAACAAGAATTTTGGTTATAAATTGGGGGGACATCAGTTGGAAGTAACAGAGGAGGAGAAGGACCTCCAAGTATTGGTTGATCACAGGATGACTATGAGCCGCCAATGTGATATGGCCACGAAAAAAACAAATGTGGTCTTGGGATGCATCAGGCAAGGTATTTCCAGTAGCGATAAGGATGTGTTAGTACCGTTATACAAGACACTGGTGAGACCTCATCTGGAATACTATGTGCAGTTCTGGTCTCCCATGTTTAAGAAGGATGAATTCAAACTGGAACAGGTACAGAGAAGGACTACTAGGATGATCCGAAGAATGGAAAACCTGTCTTATGAAAGGAGACTCAAAGAGCTTGGCTTGTTTAGCCTAATCAAAAGAATGCTGAGGGGAGATATGGTTGCTCTCTATAAATATACCAGAGGGATAAATACCAGGAAGGGAGAAGAATTATTTAAATTCAGTACCAGTGTGGACACAAGAACAAATGGATATAAACTGGCCATCAGGAAGTTTAGACTTGAAATTAGACAAAGGTTTCTAACCATTAGAGTAGTGAAGTTCTGGAACAGACTTCCAAGGGGAGTAGTGGGGGCAAAAGACATATCTGGCTTCAAGACTAAGCTAGATAATTTTATGGAGAGGATGGTATAATACGATAGCCTAATTTTGGCAATTAATTGGTCTTTGACTATTAGCAGTAAATATGCCCAATGGCCTGTGATGGGATGTTAGATGGGATGGGATCCGAGTTACTACAGAGGTTTCTTTCCTGGGGGTTTGGCTGGTGAGTCTTGCCTATGTGCTCAGGGTTTAGATGATTGCCATATTTGGGGTCGGGAAGGAATTTTCCTCCAGGGCAGATTGGCAGAGGCCCGGGGTTTTTTTTGCCTTCCTCTGCAGCGTGGGGCACAGGTCACTTGCTGGAAGAGTCTCTGCACCTTGAAGTCTTTAAACCATTATTTGAGGACTTCAATAGCTCAGACATAGGTCAGGGGTTTGTTACAGGAGTGGGTGGGTGAAAGTCTGTGGCCTGCGTTGTGCAGGAGGTCAGACTAGGTGATCATAATAGTCCCTTCTCACCTTATAGTCTATGATTCTATGATTCTATGAATATGGAGCCACCTTCACACCAGACTACATGTCACCTTCTTTCTATTTGAATAATCTTTGCTTTGAGGGGTAATACTTAGAATAATCCACTTCAAAGAGTGATTGGGCTCTAAAAATAAAAAAAATGCCCCAGGACATCTCTCCCTTTCTGTCTCTCTCTCTCTCTCTCTCTCTTTTTCACCTAAGAAGATAAAGGAACGAGCCTTTCAACTTCAAGGGAGATTTTGACCTGTGAATTTGGTCAGCCAGGCTGCTGGGAACTGGTGGAAAGGATTTTACCTTGAACCAAGTGTAGCTTGTTAAGTTTAAGCTCCTAGAAAGTGTTTTATCTTTATTTCTTTTGTAACCATTATATATTTTTATGTTAATTAATTTATTTTCTCCTTCTGTCTAAACAATTGAAGTGCTGTGTTTAAACTGAGCTGTTTGGTAACTCCTGTTGTAGTAGTAGACTGCTGAATATCGACCGTTCACAGAGACAATGGATCTTTAATAGCTGAACTTTCCAGAAGAGGGCTGGACAGTGCAGAACACATGTTTATGGGAAAATTCAGGACTGGGAGTATGTTGGGGTCACCCTGCAAGTAGTAATCCAGGTTGGTGGAGGTCAGAGTGTGACTGGAGTGTGGCCCACAGACTGCAGGCATCAGAGTTGCTGGACCAGGACTGCAGTTTCACCAGACACTAAAGGTGCTGTTAGGCTGTTTCTGAGCACCCCAGGTGGGAGCTACAACAGCACAGGATTAGGAGGCACTCAGTGTAGCTAGGCACAGGGTGACACAACCCTTCATGGATCTGGATTGCACCTTGGAATGTGAAACCCAGGTAACTCCATGTGAAATGACGGGTGGAGCGCCTTCATAAACTTGAGCATAGTGGTTGGGAGACTCATGTGGGAGATTCAAGTTTAATTTTTCTCTCTGTCTGAGGGGAAGAAGGGATTTAAATGGGGATTTCTCAGGTGACTGCCCTAACTGCTGGACTCTGGGACCTGATTATCCACTGTTTGTGTGAGTTACACTTCTACAGTGTGGATCTATTCCATCCTCCCTGCCTCAATCCTTCTCTAGTGGCTGGACCATATCAAGGTATATGAATATGCCTCTGGCTTTTAGCTAACGGTGGAATATTTTTTTGCTCAGGCAATAGGGGCTCATGTTTTCAGATCCAGAGGTCTTTAATTCAGTCCCTGCTGCCGATGATCCACAAATGGGATAATTTACATCCTGACATGTAGTTCTTAAAATGGTGCTGGAATAGGGAGATTCTTCCATTCACCCATTCCAGGCTTTCAGTTCCAGTTTGCGCTCACTTTGAACAAATGCAAGTGACAAAACAGGCGGCAAAGCAAGGGAGAATGAAGCTGATAGTATCCACATTAGAATTTAGCTAGATGAGAGTTTCGCATAAGGTATTTGGACACCCACTTCCTATTAACTGAGCATCCAAATCCCTCCAGGGTCCTTGTAAATCTTGGTTTCAACCCCTATTTCCCTTCTCTGGAAGGAATAGTAATATGCTCTTCCTTTCTCTCTCCAGGCTGGGATGTTTCAAAGAAACCTAAGGGAGTTAGGTGCTCAGCTCCCATTCAAAGTCAACAAGAGTTGGGCACCTAATTCAGATAGGTCTTAAAAATCACATTAACTGGAGAGGATGCAGAGAAGAGCCACAATAATGATTTGAGGAATGGAAAAAAAATCTCTTTTGGTGAGAGACTTAAGGTGTTCAATCTGTTTAGTTTACTAAAATCAAGACCAAGAGGTTACTTGATTGCCATTTGCAAGCACATTCATGGAGAGAAAATACTGAGTAACGAAGGTCTCTTTAATCTGATGCAGAAAAGGCATAACAAGAACCCATGGCTGGAAATTAAAGCCAGACAAATTCAAATGAGAAATAAGGCACAAATTTTAAACAGGGAGGGTGATTAACCATCAGAACAAACTACCAAGGGAAGTGGATTCCCCATCTCTTGATGTTTTAGAAATACATATGGTTAGGTAACACATTTCTGAAAATGACAGGTTCACCAGGAAGAAATACATGGGGGTGTGTAGGGAGGGAATGAGTTTTATGGATAGAAAGGCAGACAGGATGCCTTTTTGTATGCTTTTGAAACACAATTTTTCAGGTTCAATACAGAGTTAATTCGATGAAATCCTATGGTCTGTGTTACACAGGACAGATATGATCTAATTATCGCTATTGGCCTCAACATTGATTAATCTATAAAGGACACTTTTGAAATCAAAGCATTAGACTGTAAATGTGTTAAGGCAGAAACTGCCTGTTACTATTTGTGCGTTTGTACTGTGGATAGAACAATGAAGCTCTGATCTCAGCTGAAGCTTCTAGGTGCTAAAATAAAATAATAATAATAATAATAAAGAGATTTGGTCCATTATTATTCTGTGGATTTTCATGTACAAGGTGCCTAACAGAAATGTTCTTAGCAGTGAGGATTTCACCTCGGCCAGGGACAAAAGTTTCTTGCCACTGTCTGCTTCAAGGCTCCCTTCACCTCTTTATTCCTCAGGGTATATATTACAGGGTTTAACAGTGGTGTCACAACTGTGTACATCAGGGAAATCATCTTATCAGTGTTTGGTGAATAGCTGGACCTGGGTTGCAAGTAGGTGAAAAGAGCTGTTCCAAAAAATAATGTCACCACTATCAGATGTGCAGAGCAGGTGGAGAAGGCCTTGTGACGGCTCTCAGCTGAGGACATCTTTAGGATGGTGGAGATGATACGGACGTAGGAGACCAGAATCAGCAGGAACGGCCCCATGATGAACAACATGGACACCCCAAACAGCGCCATCTCATTCATGGAGGTGTCTGCACAGGCCAGCTTCACCACGGGCAGAATGTCACAAAAGAAGTGGTGAATTTGTTGAGGGCCACAAAAGGGCAAAGTGAAGATCCAGGTGGTTTGTGCTGCTTCCACCAGAAAACCAGTGAGCCAAGAGGCAGCAGCCAGGCAGACACAGACCCTGCTGCTCATGATCAGCGTGTATTGCAAGGGATGGCATATGGCAACATAGCGGTCATAAGCCATGGTCGCCAGGAGGCAGCATTCTGTGAGGCCCAGGATGGTGAAGATATACATCTGGGCTGCACAACCCACGATGGAGATGCTTTTGTGCTCTACAAGGAGGTGCACCAACATTTGTGGGACCACGCTGGTTGTGTAACACATTTCCAAGAAGGACAAATTCACCAGGAAGAAATACATGGGGGTGTGGAGGGAAGGACTGAGTTTTATCAGTAGAATAATGACTATGTTCCCCATGATGGTGAGGAGGTAGATCAATAGAAACACCAGAAACAGAAGAACCTGCAGCTCCTGGAGGTAGGAGAAAGCCACAAATGTGAATTCGGTGAGAACAGTTTGGCTTTCATTCAATTCTTCTTTTTTATATGACATCTGTAGGGAAATTATGGACAAGAGAAAGAAAGAAGAAAATGCATGAAAGTGAACAATAAGCAACAAAAATCAGATGAAAGTTGGGCACTGAATCGGTTTCTCCTTCTCGCCTTTTCTGTTTAGTTGCTACGGCTGTAAAATGTTTAGCATGAACAAATGACAGATGCAGAAGGAAATAACTCATCATTGCTTGATTCTCTGCTCTTTCAGTAACCCATGCCATGTGATCATTGCACTCAATATGTATTCTACAGCAAGGTCCAGACTAGAATATCCCAGTCCCTGGACCATTCATACCAATTAGTTGCTCTTTCACATTCCTTCTATGTGTACTGTATCTATGATGGATGATGCCTGTGTATTTTATTGGTTATATACAATGTGCAAAATAGGTTGTTTGTTCTTGTAACTGAGAAAGAGGTAGTTGCTAATTATATTTCCTTACTCATAAAATCAATACATCCTACTGCAGGTACAGGGAGTACTTGGGTTATGTGGATGTTGCTGTAACCCATGCAACTTCATCCTTCTCTAGTGGCTAGTTCACATAAAAGGTTTATGAGTTTGCTGCTGCTCCAACCTTAACACTACAGGCTGTGATTTTTCAAAGGAGCCTAAGAGAGTGAAACCATCAAATCCCACTGAATTTCCCAGACTTAGCTTGAGCATTAGGGGCCTATGCTTTGAGCTCTGCCCATGTGGTTCAGGAAGTAGATCATGAAATCTAAGCCTTCCAAGGGAGGTTGTGTAATCCCTGTCATTGGAGGAAGCAGGCTAGACAAACACCAGTCAGGGATGATCTAGATTTACTTGGTCCTGCCTCAATGCAGGAGGCTAGACTCGATTATCTCTCTCTTGCAAGCCTACATTTCTATGATTCAATGAAAATCATTGAGAGAGGAACTGTCTTTTATCCTGGATCAGTGCAATGCCTAGGACAGAGCCCTTCTCTTGATGGGAGATTCAAGGCACTACTGTGATTTGAGCGAAGAGAAATTTCCAAAGGTACCATGGGAAGCTAGTCCTCAAACTCCCGTCAATGTTCAAGGAGAGTTGGGCAACTAATTCATTTGTGTCAAAGTATTTTAAGGGGTATGTACCGTAGATTAGTCAGTCGATAAATTAGCTATTGCAAAGATCGCGTGGTTCACCTATTAGATATTGGTTGAGACTATAACAATACGGTTGATAGTTGATTGTCTATTATGACGATTGCGTTGGCTGATATACCCACTGTATCAGATCAGATTGAATATGATCGGATAATTTCCAGCATAGTGTATATAGTTAGTATAGTTATCATGATTGCACAGTACTTAATATTGATATCAAACGAGGTTAAGTCTGCAATAGGTAGGGATTTGAGGCCAGTGTGATATTACGTGTAGGACAGCATTTGGTGTGAACTCAAGGATGTAGATACTGGTTGCATATGTATAGAGGATGGCAAGTATCGCCATTTCTCACTTATGTCTATGTTGTGTTCAATTCGCTAGAACATGATGGGTTATAGTTGTGCATAATTACTCATGACTTGATATTTGTAGATGGCATCTTAGTCAGGTTTCGTTCTTAGTGAAGAAGATTGCTTGGAATTCATGATATTGTTTTTGAAATGCACTGCAGGATAGGTCCACCTGAATGTGTTCTGCATGTATGGTGTGGCCAGAGAAGTGAGTGCTCTCCTACAGGTTTTTGTATATTGCCATTCCTAATATTGATTTGTGTCCATTTATCCTTTTCCGTAGAGACTGTCCAGTTTGCCTGATGTACATAGCAGAGGGGCATTGTGGCATATGTTGGCGTATATTACATTGGTGGACGTGCAGGTGAATGGAACGTTGATGGTGTGGCTGATCTGGTTAGTTCTCGTGATGATCGCCAGGTGTGAGATATGTGGGCAGAGTTGCGTCATTGTGGTTTGTTCAGTATGCATGCAGGGTGACTTGGTTCCTGAGCATAGGCCTTATCTATGTGCGGTGGTGCAGTGCCTGGTGAGAAATACGTTTCAGGTTGGGCAAGGTGTCTGTGGCAAGGATGGTCTGCCACCCAAGGCCCTGTGAACAGTGTGGGATCAATTGTCCAGGATGGTGTAGATCCCTGAATGATGCGTTGGAGGGGTTTTAGCTGGGGGCTGTATGTGATGGCCAGTGGAGTCCTGTTGGTTTTCTTTCTGGGTTTGTTCTTGCAGTAGGAGGCTTCTGGTACATGTCTGGCTTGATTGATAACTGTTCCTTATTTTCTCGTGCGGGTATTGTAGTTTTGTGAGAAATGCTTGGGGGGGTGGAAAGAATTTTGTTGTAGTGTTGGTCTCTGTCTGAGGTGATATAGCAACTCTGAATAGGCGTGTAACATCAGTGCTTGGCTGTAGACATGGAACATGTGATTGTGCCCGGGATGGGAGCTGGAGGCATGAAAGGTAGGCATAGCAGTTGGTAGGTTTTCGATATAGGGTGGTATTAATGTGAACCATCACTTATTTGCACCGTGATGTCTTAGAAAGTGGACCTCCCGTGTAGATTGGTCCAGGCTGAGGTTGATGGTGGGGTGGAAGCTGTTGAAAATCGGGTTGAATTTTTCCAGAGTCTCCTCCATGGGTCCAGATGGAATAGAAGATGTCATCATGTTGCGTAGGTAGAAAAGAAGGGGCATAAGAGTGGACACGAGAGCTGAGGAAGCGTTGTTTCCAGGTTCAGCCATAAAAATATTAGGGCATATTTGATGGGGCCATTGCAAGTGCCCATAAAGCAGTTGCCACTGATCTGAGATTAATATTGGTCATCAAACTTGAAATAGGGCTGATGTGGTGAGTATAAAAAGACACATGAAAGCTCAGCTAGGCCAGCTGTGCTGTGGCATCATCAAGGGATACTGTTCCTGACAAGCTTGTATTCCAATCTGTGTGTGGGCAATGTTTGTAGAGGCCTCTACATCCGATGTGGCTAGGATGGTGTTTTCTGGAGGTGACGCAATGCAATGTAAGTGTCCTAGGAAATGCAGTGGTGTTCACGGAGAATAGCTGGGAGTGCTGGTGGATAGGGTCTGAGTAGCAGAGTTCGCACATATCCAGACAGTCCTTCAGTGAGAGTGCCAATGCCCGAGATGATGTGGTGTCCAGGATTTCCGGGTTTGTGGATCTTGGGTAGTAGATAGAATAAGCCTGGTCGGGGCTCTAAGGGTATGTTGATTTGTTCCAGTGTTAGTGTAGGGAGTGTCCTGAGTAGATGGTGCAGTTTCTTAGTGTATTCCTCAGTGGGATCTGAGAATTTTCCCACGTTGGGCCATTAGTTGGTGTAACCCAGCATTATTGCACTGAGATCAATGGAACTATTGAAATTTACACCAGCTATGGATCTTTCCCAATAGCTCAGGCCTGTAATTCCACCTGTATTGGTTCCTTTACGTTACTTCTGTTTGTTAACTGGAGTTCAGAACAATTTTCCAGGTACTATATATTTCAGTACTATGTAACATATGTCGATACAGCCAGATTTCCAAAGGTAGCTTGGTCCCTAAAGATACAGGTAGATCCCTAGAGGGATTTCTAAAAATCTCAAGCAGATAAGATGTGTAACTGTCATTTGATTTCAGTGGGAGTTAGGTGCCTAATCTGTTTAGGTATTTTTGACAATCTAACTGGGCATCTATATGCATCTTTAGACCTTTTAAAATCTGGACACTATGCATAAATATTTCACTGCTATGAAAGAGATGAGTAAAAATAGAAGTTAGACTTAATGGGTCAGATCCTCAGCTGGATGGGTCAGATGTTTAGCTGCTGTAAATTGATATAGTGAAGTTAGTGACACTAGGCTTTTTTACACCGGTTTAGGATCTGGCCCCAAGGTCTGACTCTTATTCTGGGCAGCATTCCACTCTCAGTGACACTAGAATAATTCCAGAGTAAATCCTGTTTCTTAAAACATTTAAGGCTAGAATCTGATCTCAGTGTAAGCTCATGGATTCAAAAAGTTTAATGTCAGAAGGGTCCTGTATCTCATAGGCCATTAAATATCACCCAGTTACCACTCTACTGAGTCTAATAACTTGGGTTTCACTAAAGCATGTCTTCCATAAAGGAACCTGAGGAAATCAAGAAGTGGATTCTCCACCTCTTCCCTGGGTAGATTGTTCCAGTGGTTAAGAAACTTCTCTCAAAATTGTACCTAATTTCTAATTGTAATTTGTCTACCTTTGGTTTATAGCCATCGGTTCTTGTTGTACCTTTCCTTGCTAGATTAATGAGGCT
The DNA here is from genome assembly GCF_003597395.2 of Chelonoidis abingdonii. Classification (NCBI taxonomy): domain Eukaryota; kingdom Metazoa; phylum Chordata; order Testudines; family Testudinidae; genus Chelonoidis; species Chelonoidis abingdonii. Next base: position 41,273,760 of record NC_133782.1, read on the forward strand.
TTAGTACCCTGTATTTCCCCCTCCCATAAAAACGTACAGTATATCAATTCACTGCTCAACCATCTTTTCAATAAAGCTAATTAGATCAAGCACTTTAAGTCTCCCATTGTCAGTCAGACATGTTCTCCAGCCCTCACACATTTTTGTGGCTCCTTTCTGATCCTTCTCCAATTTTTCAGCAGCCTTTTAAAAATGTGACATGAAAACTGGATGCAGTATTCCAGTATCGGTCTTTCCAATGCCATACACAGAGGTAAAATCACCTTCCTGCTCCTACTTCCTGGCTTGTACTTCCAAAGATTGCATTAGCCCTTTTTGCCACAGCATCACTCTGGGAGCTCATGTTGAGTGGTTTGTGCACTATGATCTGAATACTTTTCTGAGGTCATAATTTCCAAGATACAGTCCCCCATTCTGTAGGTATGGCCTCCTAAATCTGGAGTAAATCTTTTGGGCCAGATCCTCATCTAATTTAAGTCAACATAACTCCATTGACATAAATAAAGCTATGTTAATTTAGATTGGATTTGATGCACTGACTTTAATGGAGCTACTCCGGGATTACTTCAGTGCAATTAAAAGAAGAATATGGCCAATGATTCTTCATTACTTTCTGCCTTGCATTGTCATGTACATCTTTGCAAAGGGAACATAAAATGCTTCCAGTGGCTGAAATGAGAGTAGAATTCTCACTAGGTGTTGTTTTCCACCCACTTTGCACAGATGTCAATGAGCACATGAGATGCAAGGAAAGGAGGAACAGATCAGCAGAACTAATTCCAGTGAACCTGCTGTGTGTGGAAGGTAGAAATGCTTAACCTACCTTCAGGTATGAACAAGGAAGCCTCTCTCCTCTCTTTTCAAAGGACTACTGTGTTGACAGAATGCTGAGTATATCTATGCTCTTGAGTAAGCTTTGGGACTAGCTCCCTAAAGAATCACAGATTCTTCATCCGAAGACGAGGTAGAGACAAGAAAATAAGCAGTGAACCAGATCCCAAGCTGGTGTAAAACAGCAAAACTCCATTGACATTAATGAACCAGATTCTTAATTGATGTAAATCAGTAAAACCAGATCCCATAAGCCATAGCTCCATTGGAGTCAATGGGGCCAGAACCCCATCTGGGGTACATTGGTGTCACATCATTAGAATCAATGGGCCAGCTTCCTATCTAGTGAATATTAGTGGTAGCCTCAATGAAATCTCTGACATTCACCAGCTATGAAGCACTGTTAGACATTGATTCTGTAACCTTTCCTCCTAGGGGTAATCTTTAATCATGTTACTAGTGTGACATCTGTATGGCTGTTCAGTACAATGGCATCTCTCTCTCTCCTTCTGTCACTGGCAGAGAGGGACAATGGAGTAGGCAGTAGGTTCCAGAGTGAAAAGACCAATACAATTAATGGGAGGCAATTTGCATCATGATTGGTTAGTTGCAAATATCTGACAATAAAATGAACTTTATTTAGTAAAGTATGTTTCATACATAACTGGGTTCAGTCTTGCCTGGCTGAGACCTCTCAACCAGGCCCATGGGATTCCACAGGAGATGGTCCAGTAGAGCAGCTCTTTGAATGGTGTATTATATGGCAAAATGCTTTACAGCATTAAACATGGGTTATGCAACTCGCTGATGAATCACAGCATTCATAGATTTTAAGGCCAGAAGAGACTAGTCTGACCCCTTGCATATCACAGTGCACAGAATTTCACCAGGTTACTCCTATATTGAGCCCATTAATTTGGTTTTGACTGAATGCATACACCCTGGAACTGAAGACCTCAGGAGATGGAGGTCCACCACTTCCCTTGGGAGTTTGTTCCAGCCTTTAACCACCCTCATAGAGAAAAACGTGGGCCTTATTTCTAATTTTAATTTGTTTGGTTTTAACTTCCAGCCATTTGTTCTTATTAATCCTTTCTCTGCTGGATTAAACAACCCTTAAATACTCAGTAGTCTCTCCCCATGAAGGAGGCACGCACTTGGATCAAGTAACTTCTGGACCTTCATTACAGAAAGTGAAAGAGATTGACCTCTTTAATTCTCTTACTTTTTTCTTTTCCAACCCTCAAATCATTTCGGTGACTCAGCTCTGTACTCTGTCCAGTTTTTTTCTAGATCCTCTTTCAAAGTGGACATGAAAACAGGATGCAGTATTCCAGTCCTGGTCTCACCGCTGTTGTGTATAGAAGTGCTATCAGTTCATTACTCCTGTTCTCTTCTCCCCTTGTTCTACATCCAAGCATCTCCTTGACCATTTTAGACATGCCGCCATGCTGGGTGCTCGTGTTGAGTGCCTTTTTCATGAAGACCCCAAATCCTCTGCAGAGTCTGTGCCTTGCAGAATACAGCCTTCTATTCCGTAAGAGTGGCCTCACTCTTTGTTCCTATTTGTAGAGGAGGCTAAGGCCAGAGTCCTAGGGAAGTAACGTGTGTTATCAGGTGGGATCAGTGTAGCAATGGAAACTGAAGGCTCCATTCTGGAACTCCCATGTACACAGAGTTAACTAGGAAATGAGAAATGGGAAAAGAGTATCAGAGGGCAGGAATTGGAGAAAAGGAGAGATTGGGGAGCAGGGGGAGTAGGCCACTGCCGGATGAACAGACGGAGGGTGTATGAATCCGGAGGCACAGTTCTGTAAGGTGGGGGCTACAGAGGAAGGAGTGGGAGTGAGGGGGAAGAAGGAATTGGGGAGTGGGATGGGAGGACACTGGCTGGGATGGGGTGAGGGCTGGTATGGAAGAAGGCTCTTACATGGATGGTAGCCAGATTGGGTGGTGGGACAGAAAGGAAGCTGGTGTAAAATAACTTGGTGAGAAAGTTGGGAGGGTAGATAAGTAGATCCTCAGTTGATGTAAACTGACATTGGTCCATTGAAATAATTTACAGCTGGAGAAAATCTGGCCCAGAGAGAAACAGTCTGTCATGGTCAAAGGGGCCTAAGGGAATTAGGCACCAAGAGCTAGCATCACAAAAGGATTTAGGCACCTCACTACCATGAGAGGTGCCTAAATCCCATAAGCAAGCCCCACTGGGATTCACAAATCCCCCACTCAGCTACCCTTGAAATCTGTAGGATCTAAAACTCACTCAACATCTGAATTTTTGCAGTAAAAGTTCCCTCAGCACCTATGTTTCTGCCTCTGGGCATGTGAACTGCAGTCCCTTGCCAGGCATCCAGCTGCCTGAGCCCCAGAGTGACAGGATAATATCGGGGTTCCTCTACCTTACTCACCTGTGAGCAGAGGTGAAAGTAGGCCAGTACGGGCCGGTACGGAGGACTGGTAAGAAAAGGAGACTGGCTGAGGGAGGGAGAAGCCTGTCCACTGTATAAGAATAGTTTAAACTCAGCTGTTCCTGAGTGGTTCAGCCCTCGAGGTTAGCAGTGGTTTCTGGCATCTTTGTTAATTTCACTCACAGTAGCTGGGGGGAGTAGGGAGGGTGTGCTTGACCCTGGCAGGGACAGTCCTTGTCTGCCCCCGGGATGAGGGGATCTTGTCTCCAATACTAATATACACAACAAATACAAGCATTTGGCTCCACTGCTTAAATCCAGAGCTAATAAAAGCAGGTGGAAGGGGAAACTCACTGTCACATTGGTTTCTCGTCTCCTCCCTCCCCCTCCTCCAGCAAGGCTGCAGACAAGGCTTTGCATTCCTTCCCCCCTCCCCCAGCAAGGGTTCTCCTCTAGGCTCCAGCTTGCAGTAGGGACACTGGCTGAGATGCCTGCTGCTGCTGCCTGCATAAGAACAGTGTGTGGCCATGGCAGGGGCAGTTATTTTCTGCCCCTGGGATGAGGGGATCTCCTGTACACAAAAAACACAATCAAAATCAGGAACCACTTCCAAGTTCAAATCTATCCCATTCCCTCCCCAGCAGAGGATCATGGTTGTGATGTCCAAACTGCTTATAGATCCTCTTTGAAATGTTCCTGAACCGCGCAGGGAACAGCTGAGGCCTGGTCTACACTACGCGTTTAAATCGATTTAACTCTGTACCCGTCCACACTACAACGCTCTTTATATCGATATAAAGGGCTCTTTAAATCGATTTCTGTACTCCTCCCCAACAAGAGGAGTAGCGCTAAAATCCATATAAACATATCGGATTAGGGTTAGTGTGGCCGCAAATCGACGTTATTGGCCTCCGGGCGGTATTCCACAGTGCACCACTGACTGCTCTGGCCAGCAATCTGAACTAGGATGCAGTGGGCAGGTAAACAGGAAAAGCCCCGCGAACTTTTGAATTACATTTCCTGTTTGCCCAGCATGGAGCTCTGATCAGCACGGGTGGCAATGCAGTCCCAAATCCAAAAAGAGCCCTAGCATGGACCGAACGGGAGATACTGGATCTGATCGCTGTATGGGGAGACAAATCTGTTCTATCGAAGCTCCGTTACAGAAGATCGAAGCCAAAGTGTTATAATAAAAATCTCCGTCTACACAGTTGCACTGCCTGAACAAGAGTAATCAGGAAGCCAGAGACTCAAGTGGATGCTTAATGGAGAGATGGAGGTACTGAGGGATCATGCTATCCACAAGTCCTACAGCAGTCCGACTAATAGTATTTGTCTTGGCTAGCTCCCAATGCCTGTAGGTTAACACATGTCTTTGGGTTCAGGATAGTCTCCTCAGTTTACTCACCCCACATGAAAAGGAAGGGGAAAGACTCATGTCTTGATAATTCTTTCATATCCCCTGTTTGTCTATGATTTGCTGCTGTGAGATGCGTATGTGTGTACTAGATTCGAAGCGTATCACTTCTCTCCCCTGTCCATTGGCGGTGGGTATGTGTGTAGGAGTGGTAACGTTGGTCTTTATGAACCCTAAGTGCTCTGTATGCTTGTATATGCTGACTGTTGGACCTGGAGGAGGGTGGCCTGGTATAACAGGAATGATTCACTGCGTCACTCATCAGTAGATAGGACAGAAAGCTGTAACCGGCTTCATTCATAGCAACTGGTGGCGCGATGAGCTTTCATCAGGCCCACTCACTCTTCATGTGTAGAGGAAAGATTGCTGTCTCACTTGCTTGGAAATTAATTAGAATGGATGCTGGGAATTCTCTCCCCCACACCGCTTGAAGTGTCCTGCCTGGGCTTTTCATGCCCTCGGGAGGCTGCCTCCCCTCAAGTTTTAGTGTCGCTAAAGGACTCTCTAAGGTGTTTCGTTATCGCTTCTTTATATCTTCATGGGACACATGGGAGGGACACTGCACAGTCGTAGCCCAGGAAGTTGTAAGGGAGGGGAAGCACCAGGTGGGTTGTTTGATGGCACCCCTGTGAATACGTGACTGGGCGCTGTGCTCTCTTGATACACGTGGTCTCTCTAAGTATAATCTTGCCCCATATCTAGCTAGGAGGACTGCTATTCTTTTTAAACATAAAGGTAGGGATTGTACTCGGGAGTCTAGTCCAGTTTTGCTTTTGCAACCCCCCCGGCGATTCTGCAGCCCTAGGGCCATCGATGATTAGAAGTAACTTTTAAGTGCTGAGAAGGAGAATAATACCGTCATCCCTTCTTGCCAGTTTATTAATCCAGCAGTTAGATGGGTACAGATGATTGTACATGCAATATATATGCAACCTTCCTATCAAAAAGCAATGAGATTTGGTGCTTGTAGCGCTGGAAGTATCGGCTTGGTCCGCGGCATCAGAAAATTAACTAGGTGACTTGTAAAAAAAAAAATGTATATGAACGTGGCTCTATTAGGTTGGCCGTGCTATGGGCGTTGCTCGGCAATCCAGGGAAAAATGGGGCGCGGAAAGGATTGTTCTGCTGTTTGGTTTCCTGGAGGAAGGACATTGTATGACGACATTTCTCAGAACCGTTGCTCAATTGAGTGGTCCCCAGATATTCAGGTGGCGTGGGGATACTGCGGGAAATTGGAGATAGTCGGAACTAGCTTACCACTAATGCTAACGCTCCAGAAATCGACACTAGCCTCGGACCATGGACGCACACCACCGAATTACTGTGCCTAGTGTGGTTGCATGAAATCGAATTTATAATATCTGTTTTACAAAACCGGTTTAATGTAATTCGAAATTATCTCGTAGTGTAGACGTACCCTGAGTTTAAACAGACTTATGCAGAAGGCAGGCTTCTCCTTCCCTCAGCCAGTCTCCCTGCTCCTTGCTGCAAGCTAGAGGGAAGCCCTGGCAGCTGCTGCTCAGTGCCAGGCAAGGATAAAGCATGGAGCCTAGTGTCCATAGCCTGGCTAGAGGAGGAGGGAAGACATGGAGAAAAATGTGACAGTGAGTTTTCACTTTTTCAGGCTTATTCCAATAGTAAAGTTTTATTACAGACAGTACTGGTAGCAGTAATAGTAGCTTTATTTTCTCTATCCATGTCATGCAATGGGAGGGATCCATGAAGTACGTAGGAGAGGTGGGTTGCTTGCGTTTGGACCATTTGGGTAAGAAATGTAAATTACTTTCACCCCTGCCCAAACCCCAGAGCTCTCAGCCACCTCTGCAGCTAGTAGCTCCAGGGATGATTTAAAGGGCCTAGCTCCTAGCTTCAGCTGAATCCCCGAGCTCTTTAAATCTTGATTTAAAAGCCCCGGGATTTAAAGGCCCCAGCTCTTCCAATAGAGACCACGCCTCTTCCGGTGAAGGCCCCTCCTCTCCCCCTCTGGGAGTACCGGCAAGTCCTTTAAGTTACTTTCACCCCTGCCTGTGAGGCCCGATCCTATAAGCGTACTCTGAGGTCGCCTCCCAGATCAGGCTCCTCTGGGGAATCCCAGTGATTTTCTAGGCACCTAGAAGTTAGTTGGGGTGATTCTCAGCATCCCCATGCCTAGGTCCTTTTGTGAAGCTAACCCCTAGTTCCAGGCAGACCATCCAGGAGCCTGCCTTGCCCCAGGTGGCCCCATAGAGAGGCAGGGCACAGCATTAACCCTTCCTGTGTCAGCACACCAGGATCTGAGGGCTTAACTTCCCTGAGAGTTAGAAATTTTTCACTAATATCAATCTAACTCTCCCTTGCTGAAGATCCAGCCCATTGGGTTTTGTCCTGCCTTCAGTGGACATGAAGAACCATGGATCTCTGTCCTCTTTAGAACAGCCCTTAGCATATCTGCAAACTTCTCAGGTCTCCCCTCAGTTTTCTCTTCTCAGCACTAAACATGCCTAGTTGTTTTATCCTTTCCTCACAGGTCAGGCTTTCTAAACCTTTGCTCATTTTTGCTGCTCTCCTCTGGACTCTCTCCAATCTATCCTCGTCTTCCCTTAAGTGTAGCACCCAGAACAGGACACAGGACTCCAGCTGAGGCCTCACTGGTGCTGAGTAGAGCAAGAAAGTTCCCTCTCATGGATTATGTATGACACTTCTGTTAATACACCCCAGATTGATATTAGCCTTTTTCGTAACTGCCAGGACTGTGTCGTATGTTCATAATTGCAGTATGTCCCACTCTGTGGGCTGGACCCAGAAGAGAACAAGGGATCTGCTGGTAGCTAAAGGAGACCTGCTTTCGCTCAACTAATAGAGGCCAGGAATTCCAGGCTGGAATTTTTAAAAGAGACTAAGGAAGTTTAAAGACTTTTGAAAATCTCCCACTGGAAAATAAAGAAACATCCTTATAGTCCTCCTCTTTCTTGAGACAGCCAGTTTCCAGAGCCCTCACTTAGAGCCCAGTGAATCATTACATGGCCAAATATAAAAATCTTGGGAAAAAATATTGATTCATTTCAACCTGAAACTGATTTTTTTTTCTTATCTATCTCCCTCCATTCAACTCTCATTCAGGCTTTGCAAATCCCAGTGATCTTCTAGGTGCCTAAAAGTTAGTTTGTTTGTGAATCCAGCCTCCACTGCCAACTCCTATTTATTGTCAATGGGATCTAGAATCCCTTTGAAAGTTCCAGCCTGGGTTGCAACTGATACTTTAAACTAATCACCACCAGAACAAAGGGGAAAACAAATGAAGAGACAAAACAAATGTAGAGACAAACTTTATTAACAGCCCACCTGCAATGGGTTACATATATTGTAGACCATATATGCACATATATATTGTGGCAGAGCTCTGACCTTGCTCCCGTGGGTCCTGCGCTTCTAGGCAGTTTATGCTAGCCTCAGTGGCTCATTGTGACCCTCCACGTAGCCCTTCTCTCTCTAGGGCCAGGGTTACAGACTACTCATAGGCCTGCAAGGAGGTTGGTGAGAGAACTCCCACAGTCTCTGTTCAGCCTCCTGTACTGACAGGGGCCTGACTTCCACTCCCAGGATATGTTCTTGTAGTGGTGGGTTGGGGGGAACCCAGGCCCACCCTCTACTCCAGGTTCCGGCCCAGGGACCCTAATGGTAGCAGTTGTTGGCAGCCAACCTTTCACTGCCAGAGTTGCTACATTTCCCTGGACCACTTCCCCACAGCTCTCCTGCTTCTCCCTTCTTCATCCTTATCTTAGGGCTCCTTTAACGATGGTCTGAGGGTGTCTTCAGTAACCAGCCCTTCAGTCGCACTTCTTCGCCTCTGGCTCCCTGGATCTTCCCTGTCTGACTGGAGTAAGCCCTTTCTATAGTATCAGCAGGGCCTTAATTAGAGTCAGGTGGTCACATTAACCAAATGGCCTCACCTGACTCTTTGCAGGTTAATTAGAGTCAGGTGTTCTCATTAGCCTGGAGCAGCCCCTGCTCTGGTCAGTCAGGGAACAGAAAACTGTTAATCCAGTGGCCAATATATCTGCCTTCTGCTATTCTGCTGTACCCAACTGGCCTGGGTCTATCACAATATGCAGAAATAGAAAAGGAAAATAGAACTGAATGTTAAAAATAACAAGAGGGTTATTGCAATATATTTATATCTGGCTAAAGTACTTATTTGGCCCCCATTACAGTATTCCTGAGTGCCTTGTAATCTTTAACATATTTATCCTTGCAACATCCCTAGGAGGTAGGAAAGTGAGGCCCCCCAAAGGGCAGATTTTTAAAAGTATTTAGGCACTCAGTGGCATTTTCACCTATGTCCCTACCGCCCATTAGTCACCAGCCGCAGGAACTTGAAGCCAACCCTTTTATATCATATCCTAGTGCCCGGGCCACGGACTAGCCTTCCGCCCTTTGCTTTGTAGGATCACAGCAATGAAGGGTTGGAAGGGCCCTCGAGAAGTTGTCTTGCCCACCCTCTCATGCTGAGGCAAGACTAGTGCAAAGCAGTGCTGTCATACTGCCCGAGCGAACATTTCAATCCAGGCAAGAAGGCTGGGAATTTCCATGGAGCAGAAGGGAGTTAAGTATCAAAATTCCATTGAAGCTAGTCTCCTAATTCCCTTAGGTTCCTTTGGAACACTCAGTTTGGGGGGTGGGTCTGCAGTCAGTCCAGCAAACCATGGTGGACTCCCCATTCAAAGCAGGCATACCCTCCACTCCTTATTGGCAGGTTTGCCAATTTCCCTGTATTTGTTTCAGCCTTTTCTGTCCCTGCCAGTGTCATTTTAGGGCTCTCCCTTTGCCATACAGGGCTTTTCTCAGGGCCTCCTTCACCTCCTGATTCCTGAGGCTGTATATGATGGGATTGAGAAGCGGGGTGACCACGCAGTAGAAGACTGCAACCACCTTGTCCAGCTGGAAGGAGAATTTCCTTGTGGGCCGGGCATACATGAAGGTCACTGTGCCATAGAAGACTGCCACCACTGTCAGATGCGAGGCACAGGTTGAGAAAGCTTTCTTGCGCCCAGCGGCTGAGGGGATGCCGAGGATGGTGGTGATAATGCTCCCATAGGAGGCCATGGTCAACATGAAGGAGCCCAGGATGACTGAGGAGCAGAGGAAGAAGCTGAGCATCTCATTGAGGTGGGTGTTGGCACAGGCCAGCCTTAGCACAGGCAAGATGTCGCAGAAGAAGTGATCCACCACGTTGGGGCCGCAGAAACGGAGCTGGGAGATGAGGATCACTGGTACTAAGGGCAGGAGGAAGCTGGTGATCCAGGACCAGGTGGTGAGCTGGATGCACACCGTGCCACTCATGAGAGCTGTGTACCTCAAGGGGCTGCATATAGCCAAGTAGCGGTCATAAGCCATGACTGCCAAGAGGAGACACTCAGTGGCACCCAGGGCTAGGAAAAAATAAAGCTGGGAGATGCAGCCGTTAAAGGAAATCACCTTCCTTTCCACCAACAGGTCAGTCAGCATCTTGGGCACTGTGACCGAGGTGTACCAGATCTCCAGGAAGGAGAAGTTGCCCAGAAAGTAGTACATAGGGGTGCGGAGGCTGGGATCAGTCCTGGTGAGAAAGATAATGACCATGTTTCCCATCATGGTCACCATGTACATGAGCAAGACCAGCAAGAAAACCGGGACCCTGATCTTCTTCAGGCTGGGGAACCCAGTGGTGATGAATTCAGTCACAATGGACTGGTTTGCCCATTCCATCTTACACTGACTATGTCACCTGCAAGAGAAATGAAAAGAGTGGCCATGTAAATGGTAAAGTTGTTAATATTGTTCCAGGTCTGGGAAGGGAATAGGGTTGAGTCGGGTGGGGGTGAGTGGGAGCCAGGATTCCTGGTTCTCTTCCCAGATCTGGGAGGGGAGTGGGGTCTGGTGGGTTAGAGCTGGAGGGGCTGTGAATCAGGATTCCTGGGTTCCATCACCAGTTCTGTGAGGGGAGGAGAATCTAGTGGGTTATAATCTAATTCTGCCAAGCCTATGAATAAGATCAGGCCTTCCAAACACAACTTATTTATTGCAAGGTTTCATTGTATGGACCGAAATGAAAGTCTCCATAGAGCACAGTTTGAGAACTACTCCAATGTAGTTAGGCTGGGAAGGATTAGAATTTTTAGGTAAACATCAATTTTACTGCATGAACACAAACCAACAAAAATATTTCCATCTATAATAATAAAAATTTACAGACAGGAAAAGTCAAAAAATAAAATGCTACTTGAGAACTTAGCAGATTTTGATTTAAAGATATATACTTCATACATTTTGACATGTGATGTTGACAATTTGTGTTTTAATGACTATAAATCTTTAACTTTTTGAATCTCAGTGTGACGCTGCACCCCAATAACGCTTTATGGAAATATGCTTATGAAAGTAAATATGATATAACTGGATTATGTTTTATGCCACATATGTAATGTAACATACCTCTGTAAAGGTTATATTCATCCTATTTGTATTCATGTGTAATTTTTGTATTTGAAGTTATGAATATTGGCTGTGTACTTGTTTGAGTTTAAGTAGCCTTAGTAAAGCATTTGGTCAGCTTCTTGAGAAAGGAATGTGCAAATTAAGAAACATTTAACTGACAATGGATCTTGGAGGTTCTCCAATCCATATAAGAAGTCTTCCTGGAAATATTCAAGATAGTATGGGGGCAATGGCTGCTGCCTGTTAAAATTGAGTCATGCATGGATATGTGACTTGCCCATGTGACTCCAAAACTCCATCTTGGAGCTGGATTTTGCATAGAAGAGAGGAGGGGGTCACAACCCACAACAGAAAGTCTATTTAAACCCCTGGAGACTCCTCCATTTTGTCTTCAGCTGGCTCAAGAGATAGCCTCTCCACCCCAAAAGGATACCTGAAAGAAACTGGAACAAAGAACAGTAATCATGGGGGTGTGAGTGATTGCTGGATCCAGACTAGGAGGAGGCTAGTTTGTAAAATAAGCTAACTGGAACATCTCTGAGGGTGAGAGTTCATCTGTAATCATTGTCTTACTGTATTAGATGTAGACTTGCATGTTTTATTTTATTTTGCTTGGTAATTCACTTTGTTTTGTCTGTTATTACTTGGAACCACTTAAATCCTAATTTTTGTATTTAGTACAATCACAGTTTACTTATTAATTAACCCAGAGTATGCATTAATATCTGGGGGGGGCAAACAGCTGTGCATCTCTCTCTATCAGTGTTATAGAGGGCGAACAATTTATGAGTTTACCCTGAATAAGCTCTATACAGGGTAAAACAGATTTATTTAGGGTTTGGACCCCTCTGGGAGCTGGGCATCTGAGTGTTGGAGAGAGGAACACTTCTTAAGCTGTTTTCAGTTAAGTCTGGAGCTTTTAGGGGACGTGGTTCAGACCTGGTGCTGGGTTTCAGACAGGCAACCATGTCTAGCTCAAACCAGGCAGGGTACTAAAGTCCTAAGCTGGCAGGGAAAACGGGCTCAGAGGTAGTCAAAGCACATCAGGTGGCAGTCCCAAAGGGGGTTTCTGTGATCGACCCTGTCACTTTCAGCTTCTACTGCCATTCAGTGATTATTGTCTGACCCACCCTAACTTCCCACAACTTTGAAAATTTAAATCAGTAAAAACGGGGAGGAGGGAAGGGGAGGGAATGCTTAAAAATAAACATCAGTATTTCTCATCACAGTTATATAAAAATAAAAATTGAATTCCCCCAAGCCTAAATATGTCACCTTCATTCTGGTCTTCTTAAGTGATTACCCCTACCCCCTCCACCCGACCGCCTCCACCCCACGGCCCCACTCTACTTCACTCAAGACCTGATGCTGTATCCCTTACCAAGGAAAAGTCTCCAAAAGAATTTTAGCTGGGTGAGGACCACAGTTCAAGGCTCTTAAATTTATTCATAGGGATGCAGCAGTACTTACATATTCACTTTCCACGACTTCTTCAAGATAGACAACTTGAACCCAGTGCTGTGCTTCGCAATCAGTCCTGTGAAAGAAATGAAAACTCTTTAGGAACCGATATTGAAGGAATATCTAGGTGACCTCCTCTGGTGGGGAGAGATGGACAGAAATGTAAAAGGAGATAGCAAAGAATTTTTGCAACATGTTCTCAACAGTGTTCAGAAACAAATGGCAACACTTTCACGTAGGAATTGACATTCTATTGTCATCTGAGCTATTTATAGGGAGTGCATCTTTTTCAGATCATCAGAATCCCTGGAGACACAATCCCTAAAGCTTTGTATATGGAAGCTTAAATAACATAAACAAGGTGGTTTGATTCTACCACTTATACATTGGACAGAAAGTTATTTGAGGCTTTTGCTTCTGTTTTTGCACAGCATCTACTAGAGCGGGGTCCTGGCTCCTAGGGCTACCATCATCATCATCGTCATCTTCATCAAATTTTATGTCAGGCATCACCATAGTCTTCCAATTTCTTCTCCTTAGCGTGTGTGCAGATTTTGACTCTTGGGAAGACAAGGTTGGGAATGCAAGGTTTGGCATGAAGGCAACCTTAGGAGAGAAAGAACTCCGTGAGCAGGAGAGTTTGCTCTGTGCATTGGGCACAAAGTCAGTTCTTGAGGTGGAGTTGCTCCCTGGGAATTGGATATTGCTCTTGGACCAAGAATCCTGGGAGAAGGAATGGCCCTGCATGCTGCTTCCCCACCTCTGTTCCAGAACTGGTGTATGTGCGTAAATAAGGCATAGAATCCTAGAATATCAGGGTTGGAAGGGCCCTCAGGAGGTCATCTAGTTTAACCCCCTGCTCAAAGCAGGACCAACACTAACTAAATCACCTCAGTCAGGGCTTTGTCAAGCCGGGCCTTAAAAACCTCTAAGGATGGAGATTCCACCACCTCCCTAGGTAACCCATTCCAGTGCTTCACCACTTTCTTAGTGAAATAGTGTTTCCTAATATCCAACCTAAACCTCCCCCACTGCAACTTGAGACCACTGCTTCTTGTTCTGTCAATTATCACCACTGAGATCAGCCAAGGTCCATCCTCTTTGGAACCCCCTTTCAGGCAGATGAAGACTGCTATCAGTTTGGCTCATTCCCCTCTCTTGGGGCCTGCTGAATTCAGCATCCCAGCACCATTCCAGGCAGTGGAGTCCTGTAGGAAATGGGGGTGGAGGGTTCAGTTTGGAACATGCTGGTCCATGCTATCACAGTGCTATTTCTGGTGGAAGTTATACGGCTTCGATGCGATACAATAATGCAAAATCATCTATCTCCACCAAGTTTTCTCTTGTGCTCTTCAGAGGTGTAGCGGTGTGCACTGGCTAGTGGCAGCATTTTGTAATAGTTTCTTCCAGCAGGGGACGACAATGATGTGTCTACACTGGAATAAAAGCGCTGCAGAATAGCCTCAAATGACCTGGGTCAGCTGACTCAGGCTCCCGGTGCTTGGCTTGTGGGGCTAAAAACTGTGGTGTAGATGTTTGTGCTGGGGCTGGAGCCTGGGCTCTGGGATCCTCTCGATGTGTAGACATGCCAGAACCTGAATGTCTACACAGAAATTTAACAGCTCCACAACCTAAGCTCTGCAAGCCTGAGTCAGCTGAGCTGGGCCAGCCATGGGTGTTCAGTATAGACGTAGACAGAGGTCCCACTTTGCATCAGCTGTTCTCACCTTCCTGCTTTAATCATCTATTTAACAGTGTTGTGTTGGTTTGCCTAGGGTTGCCAACCCTCCAGCATTGTCCTGAAGTCTCCAGGAATTAAAGATTAATCTTTAATTAAAGATCTTGTCATTGGGTGAAACCTCCAGGAATATGTCTAACCCAAATTGGCAATCCTACCTTTGCCCGTAAGAGGTGGCTGCATTTCAGGGCTCAGTTCCAGAGACCACCAAGTACATTTCTATTTCAAGTTCAGTTTGATGCATTGCTAAAGTGCTTTGTGGTCCTGCGTGCAGAGGTGGCTCTAGCTTTTATGCTGCCCAAGCACGGCAGGCGGGCTGCCTTTGGCAGCTTGCCTGCAGGAGATCTGCAGGTCTCGTGGTTTTAGCGTACCTGCCACTGACTTGCTGCCAAATCCGTAGGGCCGGCGGACCTCCCACAGGCAAGCCACTGAAGACTGCCTGACTGCCGCCCTCGCAGGGACCAGCAGGGTGGCCTCCGCGGCTTGCCGACCCAGACACGCGCTTGGAGCACTGGTGCCTGGACCTGCCGCTGCCTGTGTGACAGGATCCCAAGACAATATTAATCACACCAGTGAGCTATGACTGTAGTGTTTAGGGTGAAGCAAGTACAGATACGGTCATGTGAATTTCAGAGACAAACATACATGATCTCTGGATTCCAAATAGGCCCAGAAGAGCAGGGAGGGGATTATCTGCTGTTTTTTAGAGACACAAAGTACAGTAACAACTTGGCAGGGAAATATTGAGTGGTGACAGCTAAAGGACATTGCATCATCTTTGTTGTTCTACATGAAACATCCTGGGACCACTGTGGAAAGGGAAAGATTCTGCTCCCCTCAGGGAATTATTCATTCCCTTCTTCTCCAGATGAACAGCTGCAGCTCCCATTGAAGTCAATGAGGCCTCAGCACCAGGGCCCATATGAACAGTGGACAGATGACCAGGGACAATGCCAGGTCCAGGAATGTCTCTTGCCTTGGCCACACTCACAAATGCAGGGCAAACAGCTCAGCTACGTTGTTGGAATAATTAATTCTCTTGATATTAATTACTCTTCCTAGCTGTTCTGAGGATGGTCATTGCCTCTGCCAACAGGGATTTACACTGCTCTGTGCTAACAATGGCAGGAACTGAAGAATTCAATCCCTTGACACCATTTATGACCATCCCTTGACTGCCTCCCCATCTCACTGACTGCCCCCCCATGAGGGCAGGGGACTGGACTCGATGACCTCTCGAGGTCCCTTCCAGTCCTACAGTCTATGAGTCTATGAATCTCCACCTGCCTCCCAAAGGAAAGTGAAGCACTCAGGGGATAAGTAGTCTCTGCAGGTGGTTGACATGAAAATTTATGACCAGCTCCAGAGACTTACAGACCCAAAGCCTCCTGGGCATTAATTAGATGTTAATCATACTGAGCTGGCTAATGGAGTCTGGTGTAGCTCCATTGAACTGAATAGAATCATTTCGACCAAAGAGAAGTGGTGGAAGACATGGATGGTAATACTGAAATAATGAAACTATAATAATACTGTTCTTAGGGAAATATTGCAATGTGAAATTAGAGAAGCACCTCCACCCTCTTTTGCCTCCCCCAGGTGTCCATTATATAGTATAGCCACCCCTCCCCCACCCCTAACCCTCTGCTGCCCCTAGTGCCCATGATACTGTATGGCAGCCCCTTCCCCACCCCCACCCTCTGCTGCCCCCTAGTGCCCATTATACAGTATAGCCGCCCCTTCCCCAACCCCACCCTCTGCTGCCCCTAGTGCCCATTATACAGTATAGCT
This sequence comes from Chelonoidis abingdonii, assembly GCF_003597395.2. NCBI lineage: Eukaryota > Metazoa > Chordata > Testudines > Testudinidae > Chelonoidis > Chelonoidis abingdonii. The sequence continues at coordinate 41,289,862 of NC_133782.1, forward strand.
GCCTTTTTCCCTCTTTTCCCATTTGCTTCCCCTTATTGTTCCTTATATAGTGTATCTGCTCCTTACCCCTCCCCACTCACGGGGGTCTCACAGCCCTGGCTCCATCCCCCATCCAATCAGCCACACTGCTATTTTGTTGTCCCGCAGCCTGAGCTCCGAGAGACTGAGCCAGCTGACCTGGACCAACCGCGGACTTGTCACAAGTCTTTTATTGTAGTGTAGACATAGCCACAAAATCAAGATGCAGGATTTGTTGTGTCTGAACCATCCAAGACAGGTGTCTGCTCAGCATCCTTTTGAAAACCTACAGTGAAGGAACTTCCAGGACCTCTCGAGGCATCTGTTCTATTGTCCTACTGTTCATACAATTAGGAAGTTTTTCCTGAGATTTAATCTAAATCTGCTGTGCTGTAGTTTGAACATATTGTCCCTTGTCTTGGCGTCTGTAGCAAGAGAGAACACTTTTTCTCCATCTTTTTATGGCAACCTTTCAAGTATTTGAAGACAGCTATCACGTCTCCCCTTACTCTCCTCTTTTCCAAACTAAACATACAGTTCCATCAGCCTTTGCTCATAGAGCTTGCATTCCATCCCTTTGATCATCTTTGTCACTTGCCTCTGGATCCTTTCCAGTTTCTCCATATCCTTGCTGTACATTTGTGACCAAAACTGGACAGAGTACTCTAGTTGCGGCCTAGCAAGCACCAAGCAGAGCGTTACTATCACCTCCCATAATCTGCATGCTATGACTCTCTTAATGCAACCCAAAATTGCATTTGCTTTTTTTGGAACAGCATCACATTGCTGACTCGTTTTGTGGCTGTGATCCACCACAGCTCCTAGATCCTTCTCAGCAGTGCAGACGCCAAGCCAGTTACACCGGGTCTGTATTTGGGCATTTGATGTTTTCGTCCCTAAGTGCAGCACCATACATTTCTCTTTGTTAAATTTCATTTTGTTGTCTAGAGTCCAATTCTACAATTTACAAAGATCCGTCTGAATTTTAGCTTTATCCTCCAAAGTGTTTGCACCCCTGCCCACCAGCTTTGTGTCCTATGCAAATTTGATCAGTGTAGTCTCTATTCCTGCCACATGGTCATTGGTAAAGATGGTAAACAACACTGGACCCAGAACAGATCCCTGTGGAACCCCACTTGAGACCTCCCTCCAATCTGACACAATTCCATTAATAGCTTCTTTTTGTTTACAGTTTTTTAACCAATTATCTACCCATTTAATGGTAGTTCCCACAAGACCACCTTTCTCCAGCTTACTTATGAGAATATCATGTGAGACTGTGTCAAGAGCCAAAAGTTAGATCCTGAGCATGTGAATAAGAACCAGCCAGCCCAGCTCCTGAGCGAGAGAATGCTTAGTGCTATCTCAGAGCCCTGGCTTTCTCCATCAAATGTCCCATCTCTAGCCATGGCCATCCCTGATGCTTCAAAGGAAGGAAACTAAAAATATAAAATCTTCTCCCAGAATACATTGCAGGAAAAAGATATCTTCCTGACCCCTGCAAGTGGCTGGCTAAAACCCTGAAGCATGAGCTTTTAGGAACATAAAACATACATTGGAACTAAGCCGTACTGTATTGGTAAGTTTATTGGATGGAATGTCTCCATGCCCACATCCACTAACATGCCCCTTCACACAAGGACAGATCCCTTCTCTGCCTTCATCCCCATTATCTCATGCATCATACTGGGGTAAGAGAAGGCTCTAAACCCAGTGAAAGTATCAGGGTAGCTGAGATGACATCCCACCAGTCTCTTCACAGGTTTCCTACTCTAGGCTGGCTTGTTTGACTGGGGAAAAAGTCCACAAGTCAGTCCAGGACGCAGAAATCTAGTAGGAGGATACCATGATGTCTCTCATTCTCCTTTCACTCACCCCATTGTAAATCAGGAGTTGCTCCACTGGGGTCAGTAGTGGTATTGAATCACTGTAAGTTAGAGGAAAATCTGGCCCTTATATGACACCCACCCATCTCTAGTGAGCCTTTGCACACTTGCGTAAATCTGGAGTAAGTGAGTGAGACACAGCTATTCTTGATTTTGGGGGTGTTCCAACACCCATTGATTTAGATGGACGGATGAGCTTTGGCTCCAACAGACACTGGACTGGGTCTTTACAGAGCAACTGAGCTCAGAATCCATCCCTCTGTGTTCTCCATTAGTTTGGCAGCTAATTAACTGTTAGCTCATCCTCTGATGATCCAATGGTGCTTTAGGGATGAGCACCCAAGGGTAAATTAGAAGAAAAAGTGTTATATGCTCCCCATTTCTGTCACTTCAAATTAGGTGCAGCAAGGTCTGTAATCATCTCTTAAGCCTCCTGTTTAATTAGCTCTGAAATTCAAAATCATGTGGATACATGGTTTTCCCCCCTAACCTTTCTGATTTGTTACTGATATTACATGTCTCTTGAAGAAATTCCTTGCTCTGAACTGTTTTTATAGGTGCATCTTTATGAAACAAAATATCTGCATCAAAATATCTGATCTGTTAAATTTTCAAAAAAGTAAGTATTCACTTGACAACATTTTCTAAAAACGTCATTTTTTTTATCGAGTGAAACAGCTATTGAATATAAGGGACAGTTTCCTTTTTATTTAAATAGGAAATGTCGACTTTGCTCCACTTAAATTATGCCTGAATACTATAGTTCAAAGTGATGTCCATTGTTTCTCTCTGAAGTTCACCATTGAGAGAATGCAAGACTTTTTCCTCACCTTTCTGGTCAATTCCTGATGTTATTACATGCTTCTTGATGTTAAAACTCCTCATTTTCTTTGAATTATTATTATTATTATTGTTATTTAGGTGCATCTTTGGGAGACAGACAACACTGCAGCAAGATAGCTGATCTGTTGAAATTGTGGAAAGTGTAAGTGTTCACTGAACCTCATTTCCTAGATGTCTTCTTCTTTGGTCCAATCCAATGGCCATTGAAGTAAATGGACAGTTTCCTTTTGATTTGAAAGGGAAATTTAGACTTTGTCTACAGTGGTATAATTAAAGCAGTTCAACTCCAAGTGTGGATGCAGTTATAGCAGTATAAATGTGCTTACACCATTATTGTACATATTGTATATATACCTGATATTGCCACACAGGAAGGGGAATAAGATTTACTGGTATAAATCACCATTATTCTCGTATAGCTGCACTCATATTACAGGCTGTACAGCTATGACTGTATCAGTTAAAAAATAGACCTCTAATCAACATATTTATACTAGCCCTATAATTTTGTGTAGACCAGGCTTAAAGAATATTGATTATTGGAGAGAATCAAAGAACTTCTAGAGAGACAGAAGGTGGGTGAGGTAATATCCTTTATTGAACCAACTTCTCTTGGTGAAAAGGACGTGCTTTCAAGCTTTACAGAATTCTTCCTCAGGTCTGGAGAAGGTAACTAGAGTGTCCATGCTGAATACAAGGTGGGACAGATAGTTAAACATAAGGTGTTCACACAAGCTTTAAGAGACCACTTGAATCAAAGAGGGCAATTAATGGTTAACAGGCAGTGGGGTGTGCTACAAATTGTTGTAAAGAGCCATAAAGCCAGTGTGTCTGTTCAGCCCATGCCTTTTAGTGTGAAGCAGAGTGATGAATTTAGGTTCCTAGACTCAGCACCCCACGTGACATATCTTTCAATATCCATGAGGTATACTCCTCTAGTGCATCAAATGCCCCAATAAAAACTGTGTGGGGGAAACCAGGTAATTGCTAGGCTCTTGCATGAACTCACACAGGAAAATAATAAAAGACAAAAACACCACATTGCCCGTGGATGAACACTTTTCACAAAGGGATCACTCCATTTTCAACCCATCAGTCCTCATCCTCAAAGGAAACCTGCAAAACACATGCAGAAGGTGTGCCTGGGTATTTAAATTAGCAACTCTGCTTTTTGATATTTCTAGTTCTGTTTAATCTAAACTGTGGTGCAATGTATGTTTTATCTCTCTGTAAAGACTTATGGCAACTTTTTAAAAGATATTTAGGGACCTAATTTTCAAAAGCATCTAGGACAGGTGCTAGGCACCAAGGTGCTTTTTAAAAATCCCACTAGGCACCTAAATACTTTTAAAAAAAATGCCTTTAGTCAATGAAGGTTGCAATTTTTGAAGCAGTTTCAGTGAGTTAGGCACCTAAATCTCATTGAGAGGTTCCTTTGACAGTCCCAAAGTAAACCAGGGTAATTAAAATGAGAATCAATCCCATGAAGCATTCCTGCATTCCTGATCATGATTTTATTCGCCCTTTTCTCCCCCTTTCCAGAGTAAGTAGCTGAACTGTAGATGGTTGGATGTAACATTAGAAGATATGACAGAAAGATACTTAATGTGCTTTCCCATAAATTAGAAGTGTCTGAAAATGAAATCTCCAAATACAAAAGTTCCGAATCCCAACTTGTCACAAAGGACGTGATCCAGCACTCCATTATTGCAGTTTTGCACTGGGGATTTCAATGGAATTACAGAGGTATACAGCTGAAGAGGTTCAGCACTCGGTCACATTGCTGTAGTATCTACACCTGTGAATAGTGTAGCTGCTATCAATGGGTTACTCCAGGGCAAACGTACTGTGAGAGAAAGAATCTGGACTTTAGGGAAAGATGTAGGATCAGATTCTAGCCACAGTCAAACCAGTGTAAACCTGGAGTAATTCCCCTGAAATTGGTAACATTCCTCCAGATTTACCTGATATACCTGAGGGCAGAGTTTATGCCTTAGAGAATTTAACCTATTTTGCAAGCAGATAACTATGTTCTTGAGTAGATTTGTTATTCAGAATTATTCTTCATATAATTGCTACCCGTCATTCAGAGCACATGAATCTGCTCTTATTTACACTGCTATAAATCAGGAATAGCTTCACTGAAGTCACTGAAGTGAATGACATCACCACTGTTGTGGATAAAAGCCTGATTCTAGTCTTAGATGGAATTAAGTTCGCAGCAATCTGTCTATCTAGGTACTCATTTTAAAGAATCAGATGTGTTGATTGGTTTTGATTGGACAGAGTGATATCCATTCTTTCCATTACCTGCTGAAAGAGTGTAATGCTTTAAATCTATCTATCTATCTATCTATCTATCTATCTATCTATCTATCTATCTATCTATCTATCTATCTATCTATCTATCTCTATGCATGCCTCTCACCCCCCTTCTTTCTCTCTCTCTCTCTGTTGTTAGATGTTTGGCTGTGTGTTGTGTGTTTTTTTTTATGCTGCCCCAGCTCTGTGCAGACAACCGGCACAGCAGATGTTGAGCGAACTGCCCAGTGACCACAAGATCCATTAAGGTACGAAAGCACCAGGCCAGGTTTATTGTTACCAAAGCATGGCAATAGCACCTGGCAGACTGTACGAGGATACTAAGACGTATGCCAGTGACAATGGACACAGCTCAGTGAATGGAGGGACTTTCCATTCCCCCCTCGGCTAGACAAAACAATCAGGTTAGTTACTGCCCCCTGACCTGGTTAGTTATTACTCATCACCTTACACATGTGGGTTCAATTAAAACATTTGTATTACATACTGTATTCCTGACTTTGTCTTTTAGGAGGGGTCAGTGTGTTCCTGTTATCCTTGGGGAATGTTTCTGTACAATCCTTGATATCAGAATGTTCTCGTACCACTTAATATTGGAATGCGTTTGCATAAGTACTCTGTGCTTAGCACTTCTTAGAAATACGTATTTCTGCAATATCAGATCTGTTCTTGCCAAATTCTGTAAGCAGGTCCTGTCTCATACCAGCCTCTAATACAAGGGCTTATGTCTCAGGCTCTCTTCCTACTACTACTACCATTACTACTCTCTCTCTCTCCACCCCACCTTCCTGCCACTTTAATTAATGATGTGTTTAATTCGAATAAGCCATTGTGTATTTTCTTTGTATTAACCCCACAGATCTGACTATGTAGCTATGGAGGAGTGGAACACAACACTAGTAACCCACTTCATCATCCTAGGCTTCCCAAGCCTCCAGAAGCTGCAGCTCTTGCTCTTTTTTGTGGGCTTGATCATTTACCTCATGACCTTGTCTGGACATATTGTCATCATCACGATAGTACATCTTGACCTCCATCTCCACACCCCCATGTACTTCTTCCTCAGCAACTTCTCCTTCCTGGAGATCTGGTACATCTCCAACATTGTTCCCAAAATGCTGCGGGTCTTCCTGGCCACAGACAGGTCCATCTCATATGCCGGCTGCATCACCCAGCTGTACTTTCTCATCACCTTGGGTACTGCCGAGTGCTTCATCCTGGCCATCATGGCCTATGATCGCTACTTAGCCATCTGCAACCCACTGTGCTACCCAAGCCTCATGAACAACAGGGTTTGTGTTCGGCTGGCCATATGCTCTTGGGTAGGTGCTTTTGTTGTCAATGTTCCACCTCTGGTCTCCCTCTGCAAGCTGCCATTCTGTGGGCCTAACGAGATCAACCATTTTTTCTGTGATGCCCAACCCTTGCTGAAACTCTCCTGCAGGGACCCCCTTGAGGCCGAGACAGTCAATTTCATTGTGGCCACCAGCATCATTGTCAGCTCCTTCCTCCTGATCGTGGTCTCGTACATTCTCATCATTGTGACGATCCTGAAGATCCCTTCAAACCTGGGGAAATGGAAAGCTTTCTCCACCTGTGGCTCCCATTTGGCCGTGGTGGCCATCTTCTATGGCACCCTGATGTTCATGTATGTGCGGCCAACCTCCAGATACTCCAACGACTCAGTGAACTTCAACAAGCTGGTGTCCATGTTCTACACGGTGGTGACGCCCATGCTCAACCCCGTTATATACTGCTTGAGGAACAAGGAGGTTAAAGAAGCTCTGAGGAAAGCAGTGATGAGAAGGTGTGTGCTGCTGCCCAAGGCTGGGAGCATTTCTAATGGAGGCTAGTAATAGAGGGGAAGGTGAAGCTGAGTATGGCAGGGAGTACATGTGTGTGTGATGTTAAATACGTATTCCTCTAAGTCAATATGTTTCGTTCCTTTTAATTTAACTAATTTTACTATGTGCTCTCTCTCTCTCTCTCATATGCAGGAAGCCAGACTAGATGATCATAATGATTATCTGGCATTAAAAAATCTATCTGTCTATCTATCTATCTATCTATCACCAAGCAAACATCCCCCCCACACACACACACACTGACTTTCTAACCTGTTTTCTATAGTGTCCAAGGGACATATCTTTAAAGGTATTTAGGCAAATAGCAGGATATTCAAAAGCACTTTGGTGCCTAAAAGTCATTGATTTTAATTAGGCCTTGTCCACACTACAGGGTAATTTGATGTATCTTATGTAACTCGTATAATTTAAGTCGACATAGTTTACATCGACTTACCAAAGTGTCTACCCCGTGCTGTATCGGTGGGAGAGGCTCTCTCGTCAACATAGCTTCCACCTCTCACTGAGGTGGTGTACCGAAGTGAACAGGAGAGCGCTCTCCCAGCAACTTATCACATCTTCACCAGACCCACTAAATCAACACTGCTGCATCAATCACAGCACCGCCAATTTAGCCCCATAGTGAAGACAAGCCCTTAGTATTAGATGCCTAGGTGCATTTGAAAAGCCCATGAGCTCCTGAATGTCTTTAAAAATCTGGCCTTGTATCTCTTCGATTGTCTGCCAGTCTATTGTCTGCCACTCTAATCTATCCACTATCCTTTCATAGACAGTGACTCTCCTCTTTCTCTCAGTCCATCCAGGATCTAGTACTACACCGATGGTACCTGAACACCTCCCTGCTGGACCATTCTCTTCTCCTGCATTATTATATCATATTGCATAGTTTAAACAATTATGTATACAAGCAGATGTTTTAACTATTGTAAAAGTCATTTGCAATTATAAATGTAAATGAATAAATATATCTATCATCTAGCCAATCTCTCTCTCTCTTTCTAATGTCTCTATGAATGTATCATCTCGGAATCCTGAGTGAAATCCTGGCCCCATTAAGGCCTATTGGTGCATGATTTCACCTGGACTAAGTTATTCTCTTTGGGTGGATCTGCCACCTGAGTTAGGAGTGTGGTTCCCTGAGCAGGAGTATAAAGAGCAGTATAGCTGTAGCAGCACTGCTAGTGGCAGCAGGGGCATGGCTGAGCTGTTCCAAGTACCTGCCTATGAAACAGCTTCAACAAGAAAGACAGAGGGAAACCCACAGCAGAATATCCCATAGGCCTCTGGTTAGGATACCCACCCCACCTCCTCTATTCCTTTCTCCCCTCAGACAGAGGGTGGACTTCACTTGATCCAGAGGCACCCCCTATCCCCTCCTCAGCATCTCCCATTGGATAAGTTAGATGGCTCCCTGTCTAGCAAGCTGGCTAGTGTGAATCCTGGTCTGAGGCAGCTATCTCTCCTCATTCATTGGAGAGGGAGCTGAGGTGCCTAACCCAGGCTTTGGGGATCACAGTGATTTTCTAGATCCCTACAAGCTAGGTGCTGTCAAGCTCAGTATCAAAACACCTAAGTCCCTTTGGGAATCTATCCCCATGTATCATTATCAGAGCAGCAGCCTCTAAGCCCAGTTTAATTCAATTGTGGCATGAGAGCACACATTTCAGAGAGCAGCTCTCCAGGCCCGAGGCAGCCATTCCTGTGAGTGGCTGTAACTCTGTGGAGTTCCAAAGAGTTGTTTCTGTTAACACCAGACTTAAATGCACCCCGTTCTTGCCCTTCAGAAAGCACCCTGGATCTACAAGTCTTGTCTTAAACAGGAGAAAACACCTATCTGTTTTCTTTTATTGAGCAGGTTTGTAACTGGCTGAAGTTTTCAATTTCTTTATTAATTTCTGCTGGTGAAGAATGAGTAGCAAGCCATGTGATGAACTAGCTGGCGCAGAGTGATCCAAACACACGACTGACTTGCAGACAGCCTCCCAGCAATAACTTTGAGTGATGCATGTTGCATTTTTTTTCCTAGCTGCAAGCCATAACTAATGTGTTTATTGGACATTCAGTGACCTAAACAATCTGAGTCACAAGCAGGGAAAAAACTCACCTTGTAATCAGTGCAGTGTATTGCGGATCATGGATTCTGGGTTCAATTCTCATCTTCAGCACAGAGTCACAGTGTTACTTTAATTGGTCACTTCAGGCCTAGTTTATAAAGATATTTAGGCACTTAAGTAGGAATTTCAAAAGCATTTCAATGGCAATTAGGTGCCTAGCTGCTTTAGAAAATACCACAAAGTGCCTATATACCTGTAAAATATCTGGCCATTTGTGCCTCAGTTTCCCCTTAAAAAATGAGGATGAAGATGATAATAATATTCCGATTGCTTAGAGGTGATGGGAGGCTCAGAGCTTGGCTACACTTGAAATGTTCCTGTGGCACATTTGCAGTGCTGTAGCTGTACTGCTGAAGCTCTTCAGGGTAACACTACCTACACCAACCCTGAGAGGTGGGAGCTCTTCCCTCCACCTAGTTCTGTTTACACAAGGCCTCAGATCAGCTTAACTATGCCACTCGGGTGTGGTATTTTCACATCCCTGAGTGAAGTAGTTGTGTGATCTAATTATCGAGTGTAGACTAGGCTTGTATCATTTAATTCTTGGGAGTCAGGTATTACAGTGACCAGTGCTGTATAAGTGCCAAGATAAATGAGTAGTAACGTTTTGATTAATTACTGAATCAGAAATACCAGTAATTAGTTAAGAACAAGAAACTCCATTCATCAAATCTCTAATGTAATAAACGTATATTTCATGACTCCTCTGGGAATAAACTATTAATCTTCAAATCCGATAACAGCAGCCTCCTTTGTCTCAAATGAAAGTAGAGTGATGAGACGTTAACACCTACAAAAGATCCACATCCTGAGCTATAGATCATTATGTAAAGATGGATTTGGCTGCTTGGAACCATGAGGACACAAAGTTCCTATGGTTACATACAGAAAATGCAGGTAAGATAGGACATTGCAGAGATCTGGATTCTGAAAGTCACGCAGTCTAGCCTGATATCGTTTGCAGTCGTTTCATAGAAACCAGGGGAGTTTGATTATATTTTATATTCATAACATTCTAATATACCTTAAATAATAATAATCCAAGTACACAAAAGGTTGTTACAAGGAGGAGGGAGAAAATTGTTCTTCTTAACCTCTGAGGATTGGACAAGAGGCAATGGGCTTAAACTGCAGAAAGAGAGGCTTAGGTTGGACATTAGGAAAAATGACCTAACTGTCAGGGTGGATAAGCACTGGAATAAGTTGCCTACGGAGGTTGTGGAATCTCCATCATCGGAGATTTTTAAGAGCAGGTTAGACAAAACACCTGTCAGGGATGGTCTAGGTAATATTTAGTCCTGCCATGAGGGCAGGGGACTGGATCAGATGACCTCTTGAGGTCCCTTCCAGTTCTATGATTCTGTGATTCTTTATCAGGACAATATGACAGTATTTTTCAAAGTACAAAATACTTGAACAGATGCACTTGAAATGAAGTAGAGAAGATGGGAAGGCAACCAAAATAATATATATATAAAGTGATGCTTGCAGTGGTGCTGTAACCAGCTTGGTCCCAGGATAGGAATGAGAGAAGGTGGGTGAGATAATAGCTTGTATTGAACCAACTTCAATGGAATAGATGAGCTCTGGAGCTAAAAAGCGCTCTTCTTCAGGTCTGGACAAATTAGCTAGAATGTCCCAGCTAAATACAATGTGGGTCAAACTGATAAAGGTAAGGGGTTACCATATTGCAGGAAACCAATTAGAGTGAAGTAAGCAATTAACACTTGTGCAGGCATTGGACAAAAGAGGTTATAAATTGGGACACTCTGATTGCTTATTCCAGACAGGAAGACAAGAGTTGGGTAGCTTGAGAGCTTACCCACCTTGTATCTCTCTGTAGCAGAGTGGATCTCTGCTCCGGCCCTGAAGGAGTTAAAAAGAGCCCAGAAAAGGGGCTGGGGCTGGAGCAAGCAGCCTTTTGAGCTGGGCAGATTGAGGGAAGTGACAGCAGCTGGGGCCATGCCCCAAACTGAGCCACAGGCCCTTATAAAAGGGCAGAGAAGCCAGGAGCCCAGAGAGTCTCTCTCTCTGTTCAGAGAGAGAAGGGCCTGGCTGCTGGAAGCTGAGATAAGGTACCTAGGGTGAAGCAGGGCTGGGGAAAGGCAGAGGAGCTGGGGAGCTCCTGCCTGGAAAGCCCCAGGCTGCGGCCCAGAATTAGGCCAGGAGGTACTGGGGTTGTAGGGTGCAACCCAGGGGTAGGCCAAGGCAGCAGGTCCAAACCCCTTTGTGCTGATGATGAGTGGCTCGATACTGCGTCTGCCCCAGGGGCATGGGGCTAGACAATGAACTGGCGTGCCCTACACTGAAGCACAATGGGGGATAGAGGGTGGGGGAGTTCCCAGGGAGGGGAACTCCAAAGGGAACGGGTTACTGCCAGGGGGCAGAACCCCATGTTAAAAGGGCACCGGGTGTCCAGGGGGGACACGGGACCAGTAGCAGAAGCCAGAAGCAGATCACTGGCCTGCAGAGAGTCGCTCCGCTGCAAGTTGCAGCTAATTCCCGGAGAAACCAGCATGAGAGCGCCGCAAGGGTGAGTGCCCGCCAGTTACACCTCCTCATTTACAAAATAAACAATATTGAAATAAAATCTGTTGTTTCTCTCAATTTGTATCTCATCCACCCTTAATCTTCATTGCTGTGAACAATTGAGGCTATTTTCTGACAACCCAGACTTTTACTGAATATTTTATTCTTTGCTTAGATTTTTTTAAAACCAATATCTTACAGAAACTCTGTTCTACTAGTATTGCTCTGATCACATGCTCTAACGGTGCATTCATTGACAATGTTTTATGGTATAAGAACATAGAAAGATGTTTGAGCATAACTTGTTGAGCCTCGTTCTGTCTTCATTGTGACTCAACTTTAGTCCCAATCCAGGCATATGTAATGTTACACCGACTAAGGATCTGGAGGATCAGATCCGGTAGTAATCCACGCTACCCACAAGAGTGACTGACAACTTTGATACGGTCTCCCACGGTATTCTTGCCAGCAAGTTAAAAAGTATGGGCTGGATGAATGGACTATAAGGTGGATAGAAATGGCTAGATGTCGGGCTTCAACACGTGGATAACGGCTCCATAGTCTATACGTTTGGCAAGCTTCGGTACAGTGGGTGCCCCAAGAGTCGTCTTGGGGCCATTTTTGTTCAGTATCTTCATTAACAAGCTGGAGATTTGGCGTGGATTGCACTCCTCAGCAATGTTTGAGATTAACATAAACTTGGGAGTGCGTAGATATGCTGCGAGAGTAGGGATGGATCAGAGGGACCTAGAACAGAGTTGAGGATTGGGCCCAAAAGAATTGATGAGGTTCAACAAGACAAGTGCGAGATCCTGCATTAGGATGGAAAATACCCATTCCTGTTTACAGCTAGGATCTGAGAGGGCTAGGCAGCAGTTCTGCGAAAAGGACTTACTTGTTATGTTGGGATGAGGAAGCTGTATGATCAACGTTGTGCCCTTGTGTGCCAAGGGTTACGACAGTCTGGGCGTGTATAAAGTGGGAGCATTGCCAGATCGCAGGGGTGTGACGATTCCCTCTATTTTGGCAATGGGTAGGCCTCATCTAGAGTACTGCTGTCTAGTTTTGGGCACCCACACTACAAGAAGGATGTGGAAGAATTGGAAAGAGTCCAGCAGAGGGCAACAAAAATGATTAGGGGGCTAGAGCACATGACTTATGAGGAAAGGCTGATTGTTTAGTCTGCAGAAGAGAAGAATGAGGTGGGATTTGTGAGCTGCTTTCAACTACCTGAAAGAGGGTTCCAAAGAGGATGGATCTAGACTATTCTTAGTGATAGCAGGTGACAGAACAAGGAGTAATGGTCTCAAGTTGCAGTGGGGGAGGTTTAGGTTGAATATTAGGAACACCTTTTTTACTTGGAGTATGGTGAAGCACTGGAATGGGTAACCTAGGGTAGTGGTGGAATCTCCTTCCTTAAAGGTTTTTAAGGCTCAGCTTGACAAAGCCCTAGCTGGGATGATTTAGTTGGGGATTGGTCCTGCTTTGAGCAGGGGGTTGGACTAGATGACCTCGTGAAGTCCCTTCCAACCCTGATATTCTGTGATTCTATGAAGGTCAATGGATCAGTGAAATGCACCATCCAGTATTTTGATGTGGTGGGTTTTGAGCTTGGATTTACATTTCATGGCTACTTCTGTGTAAATCTTCTTTAAACACAAACATCCACTCCTAAGACCCACATCTCTCAAACACAAGCACACTGCACATAGACACACAAACACAAACACACACAACAAAACAATGAGAGCCAAATCTCCAGCCAGAGAAAGTCAATGGAGTGACAGTGATTTACTCCACCTGAGGATTGGCCTGCCATGTGAGTTTGCGCATGTGGTTCATATTATGAAGGTATGTATTTTGTTTTATATGTATATATATATATGGATTTGTGAGAGTGCATGATGGTGTGCTTGTACATTTGAGTTTATTTGTGTACATATGTTATTTTGAGCATGTCTGGGCTTTGGGTGTTTACACATATGAAACAGAAAAAAATATGCAAGATATCCATGAAAACATAAAAACTCATATAAAATCATACACAAATTTTGTAATGTCCATTGAGATCAATGGATTAAAAGTGCTGTAAAAAACAAGTACTATTATTAAACAGGAAATTTTTGATTTTCTACGGGAAAAAAAAAGGGTTCCTGTGGTGGGTTAAAACTTTTAACCGTAGGATAACTCACCATGGCCTTAATTTAAATTTATACCAAATCCACGGGTTTGAATGTTTAACACAAGCTATTGTGACAGGTTTCAGAGTAGCAGCCGTGTTAGTCTGTATCCGTAAAAAGAACAGGAGTAGTTGTGGCACCTTAGAAACTAACACATTTATTTGAGCATAAGCTTTAGTGGGCTACAGCCCACTTCATCAGATGCATAGAGTGGAACATAGAAGAAGTATATATATATGTAACCCTTCTGCCACTCTGAGTTGGCAGCAACAAAGGCCAGGTTCAGTATCCAGGGGTTCTGTTTCAATAACACAGTGCATAACCGGCTCGAGCCCCCACCCAGTGATCTGGGACACTTACATACCACACCCTCCTGAGCGCCTCTAGGAGGCAATACTTCCCCTCTCGCAAGCACGGAGTCTGAGTGTAGC
>NC_133782.1:41304562-41325210 GCF_003597395.2 Chelonoidis abingdonii
ACACAGGGCTTTAAGGGGCACCTTATGTAGGCCAGGGCCAACTGCTCCACCTCTCCACGGAGTTCTGCTGCAGCCTTCACCACAACCAGCTCCACCACACCAGCTTTGCCACGCCTCCAGCTGTCCCTGCAAACCACTTCACTCCACTCCTCACTGTTCCATGGGCTGCTCCAAGATGCTGCAAACTGCACCGCTCTGCCAGCTGCTTAGCGATAGGTCTTCAGGCTCCCCAACTAGTTAACACAGCACTCAGTGATTTCAGCTCTTAGTAGGGGAGCCCTGGTGCTGGTACACCATTGGCCCAACATGAATTCAGCTCAGCAGTCTCTAGATGGACTCCTAATGGAATCAAAATTAGCTCTACTCTTTAACAGTGGAGAGAGGAGGATGTGCAATTGGTGTTCCAGGCCCTCAAAAGGTGCCCATACCACCAAGTACACACACAACACTCCCAACCTCACTCTCCAGTCATTGGGTGGTTGGAACCCATGTCCCTTGTCTAGTAACTGTCATTTAATTTATATTGAGACATCTCTGTCATAAAGCAGTCTCGTAGTTCGTTATTCACATAATCAGGTGGCAACACTTAATTTATCTTGCCCTAATAACAAAGAAATTGGGGATCCCAGAACTGTCAAAATAACCATCCCAGGCTGCCTTGCTGGGTGTGCCCACGCAAATATCTGAGATTTCACCTTCTTGACATTCTTCCCGCACTTCCCATAATTCACCATCAGATGTCAGGGTAGAAATCATCCTGACTCTGCTTACATTTAGAGAGAGAGAGAGACAGAGAGAGAAGATGCCATACCAGCTCTAAGAGGCTAAATAATTAAGATGACCTGTTAGCAGCAGGAAAAGAAAAAAAACTTTTGTAGTGATAATCAAGATGGGCAACTACAGACAGTTGACAAGAGGTGTAAGGACAGTTATTGTAAGGAAATAGATTCAAGTAGTGTAATGACTCAGCCATGCCCAGTCTCTATTCAAGCCAGAGTTAATGGTATCTAATTTGCAAATCAATTCAAACTCAGCAGTTTCTCCTTGGAGTCTGTTTTGAAGTCTTTCTGTTGCAAATTTGCCACCTTCAGGTCTGTTACTGAGTGGCCAGAGAGGTTGAAGTGTTCTTCTACTGGTTTTTGAGAATTATGATTCCTGATGTCAGATTTGTATCCATTTATTCTTTTACCTAAGGACTGTCCAATTTGCCCAATGTACATGGCAGAGGGGCATTGTTGGCACATGAGGGCATATATCACATTAGTAGATGTGCAGGTGAACGAGCCCTTGATGGCATGGCTGACATGATTAGGTTCAGCGATGGTGTCACTTAAATAGATATGTGGAAAGAGTTGGCATCGGGCTTTGTTGCAAGGATAGGTTCCTGGGTTAGTGTTTTTGTTGTGTGGTGTGTGGTTGCTGGTGAGTATTTGCTTCAGGTTAGGGGGCTGTCTGTAGGCAAGGACTGGCCTGTCTCCCAAGATCTGTGAGAGTGAGGGATCATCTTTCAGTATAGGTTGTAAATCTTTGATGATGTGCTGGAGAGGTTTTAGATGAGGGCTGAAGGTGATGGCTAGTGGTGTCCAGTTATTTTCTTTGTTGGGCCTGTCCTGTAGTAGGTGACTTCTGGGTACTCTTCTGGCTCTGTCAATCTGTTTTTTTCACTTCAGCAGGTGAGTATTGTAGTTTTAAGAACCATTGTGAAGTCCAGCATATCACAAGCCATAGAATTCCATCTAATAATTTCTGAATCTATTCCAAAAAATGTGTTGCTGTGGTAGAGCATATCAGAGAGACATCCAATCTTGATTGGAGGTTTTACACTGCTGGAGAATCAACCAACTCATCTGTGAAATTGCTCCACAGTTTAATTATCCCCGGTGTTAAAGGTAAAAGGTCAGTATTTCAAAGAAAGGCCACCAAATGGCAGTGGGATCACTTACAGCGGATGAGACCACCTACAATGAGTAAAAGTGGTAGAACCAGGCTCACAACTTGTGAGGTTCATGGGACTGGTAAATTCACCTAGCCCTATTTATTTTTGCCATGATCTTTATGCTGTGAATGGTACTCCATAAAAAAATTCAAATCAAATTATTTTTCCTTATCTCTTCTTCATCACTTACAACAAAAATTATGACCTGCATGAATAATAGTGGCAAGAACTTCCTATGCTTTATCCATATATCTATTCCACAATTATACTCTCTCTCTCTCAGCGATATCAAAAGGGAAATATGGTGGCATTTCTGAAAGCAAGATTCCTTCAGAAAATAATCTTAGATAATTTCAGATTGCTGACTATTGGTGTGTGTGTGTGTGTGTAGGTTGATAGATAGAAGAATCATAGAAGATTAGGTTTGGAAGAGACCTGAGGAGGTCATCTAGTCCAACCCCCTGCTCAAACCAGGACTAACCTCAACTAAATCATCCCAGCCAGGGCTTTGTCAAGATGGGCCTTAAAAACTGCTAAGGATGAAGATTTCACCACTTCTCTAGGTAACCCATTCCAGTGCTTCACCAGCCTCTTAGTGAAATAGTTTTTCCTAATATTCAACCTAGGCCTCCCCCACTGCAACTTGAGACCATTGCTCCTTGTTCTGTCATCTGCCACCACTGAAAACAGACTCTTTGGAACCCCGCTTAATGTAGTTGAAAGCTGGTATCAAATCCTCCCTCACTCTTCTCTTTTGCAGACTCAATAAGCCCAGTTCCTCAGCCTCTTCTCATAACTAATGTGTCCCAGCCCCTTCATTATTTTTGTTGCCCTCCACTGGGCTCTCTTCAATTCGTTCACACTCTTTCTGGGTGTGGGGGAGGGAGGGAGAATCAACTCAGTAATCCAGATGTGGCCTCAACAGTGCCAAATAGACAGGAATAATCACTTCCCTTGATCTGCTGGCAATGCTCTTACTAATGCAGCCCAATATGCCATTAGCTTTCTTGGTGACAAGGGCACACTGTTGACTGATATCCAGCTTCTCGTCCACTGTAATTCTCAAGTCCTTTTCTTCAGCGCTGCTGCTTAGCCAGTCTGTACCCAGTCTGAAGCAGTACATGAGATTCTTCTGAACTAAGTGCAGGACTCTGCATTTGTCCTTATTGAACCTCATCAGGTTTCTTTTGGCCCAATCCTCCAATTTGTCCAGGTCACTCTGGAACCTATCCCTACCCTCCAGCATATCTACCAGTCCCCGCAACTTAGTGTCATCTGCAAACTTTCTGAGGGTGCAATTAATCCCACAATCCAGATCATTAATAAAGATGTTGAACAAAACCAGCCCTAGGATCGACCCCTGCTTAATACCTGCTGCCAACTAGACATCGATCTGTTGATGACTACCCATTAAGCCCGACGATCTAGTCAGCTTTCTATCCACCTTATAGTCCATTCATCCAATCAGTACTTTTTTAACTTGCTGGCAAGAATACTGTGAGACCATATCAAAAGCTTTGCTAAAATCAAGGTATATCACGTCCAACACTTTCCCTATATCCACAGAGCCTGTTCTCATCACAGAAGGCAAACAGGTTGGTCAGGCATGACTTTCCCTTGGCGAATCCATGTTGACTATTCCCAATCACCGTTCTCTCCTTCAAGTGCTTCGAAATGGATTTCTTGAGGACCTACTCAAGCATTTTTCCGGGGACTGAGATGAGACTGACTGGCCTGCAGTTCCCCATATTCTCCTTCTGCCCCTTTTTAAAGATGGGCACTATATTTGCCTTTTTCAAATCATCCGAGACCTCTCCCAATCACCACGAGTTTTCAAAGATGATGGCCAATGGCTTTGCAATCACATCAGCCAACTCTCTCAGTACTCTCGGATGCATTAGATATGGACCCCTGGACTTGTGCATGTCCAGGTTTTCTAAATAATCCTTACCCTGTTCTTTCCCCACCAAGAGCTGCTCACTTCCCCCCATACTGTGCTGCCCAGTGCAGCAGTCTGGGAGCTGACCTTGTCTGTGAAGACTAAGGCAAAAAAAGCATTGTGTACTTCAGCGTTTTCCGCATCATCTGTCACTAGGTCTCCTCCCCCATACGGTAAGGGTACCACACTAACATATCTGTAGAAACCCTTCTTGTTACCCTTCATATCTCTTGCTAGCTGTAATTCCAATTGTGCTTTGGCCTTCCTAATTACACTGCTACATGCTCAAGCAATATTTTTATAGTCCTCCCTAGTCATCTGTCCAAGTTTCCACTTCTTGTAAGCTTCCTTTTTGTTTTTAAGCTCACCAAAGATTTATCTGGTTGCCTGCCATAAAGATCATGGCAAAAATAAATAGGGTCTGTATTCTGCTGTTCTCCTTTCTTTGTTTGGTCAGGATCCTGAACTCTACCATACCATGGTCACTGCTGCCCAGGTTGCCACCCGCTTCTACTTCCCCTACCGATTCTTCCCTGTTTGTGAGCAATAGATTAAGAAGAGTATGACCCCTCACTGGTTTCTCCAGCACTTGCACCAGGAAGTTGTCCCCAACACTTTCCAGAAATTTCCTGGATTTTCTGTGCACTGCTGTATGGGTTTCCCAGAAGATGTGAGGGTGATTGAAGTCCCTCATTAGAACCAGGGACAGTGATATGGAAACTTCAGTTAGTTGTCCAAAGAAGGTCTTGTTTACCTCATCCTCCTTGTCTGATGGTCTATAGCAGACACTGACCACGACATCACCCTTGTTGCTCTCGCCTCTGAACTTAACCCAAAGACTCTCAACAGGCTTTTCTCTGGTTTCATACTGAAGCTCTGAGCAATCGTACTGCTCTCTTACATACAGTGCAACTCCTCCACCTTTTCTCCCTTACCTGTCCTTCCTGAACAGTTTATACCCATCCATGACAGTGCTACATGTGAGTTACCCCATGTGAGTTACCCCACCAAGCCTCTGTTATTCCAATCATAGATAGATAGATAGATAGATGCTGTTGTATGTGGTCCAAATCCTAGTGTCCCTGCATCTCTTTTAGTTCAGGGAATCTCTCTGATCTACATTGGCTTAAAAGAGAGGAGAGATAAGAACATAAGAACATAAGAATGGCCCTACTTGGTCAGACCAAGTCTTCATCTAGCCCAGTATCCTGTCTTCCAACAGTGGCTAGTGCCAGCTGCCCCAGAGGGAATGAACAGAACAGGTAATCATGAAGTCATCCATCCCCTGTCACTCATTCCCAGCTTCTGGCAAACAGAGGCCAGGGACACCATTTCTGCCTTTCCTGGCTAATAGTCATTGATGGACCTATCCTCCATGAATTTTTCTAGTTCTTTTTTGAACTATGTTATGGTCTTAGCCTTCACAACATCCTCTGGCAAGAAGTTCCACAGGTGGACTGTACATTGTGTGAAGAAATGCTTCCTTTTATTTGTTTTAAACCTGCTGCCTATTATTTCATTTGGTGACCCCTAGTTCTTGTGTTATGAGAAGTAGTAAACAACACTTCCTTATCTACTTTTTCTACGCCAGTCATGATTTTATAGACCTCAATCATTTCCCTCCTTAACCGTCTCTTTTCCATGCTGAAATGTCCAAGTCTTATTAATATCTCCTCATAAGGAAGCCATTCCATACTCTTAATAATTTGTGTTGCCCTTTTCTGAACCTTTTCCAATTCCAATATATCTTTTTTGAGATGGGATGACCACATCTGCACACAGTATTCAAGATGTGCGTGTGCCATGGATTTATATAGCGGCAACATGATACTTTCTGTCCTATTATCTATCCCTTTCTTAATTATTCCCAGCATTCTGTTTGCTTTTTTGATTGCCACTGCACATTGAGTGGATGTTTTCAGAGAACTATCCACAATGACTCCAAGATCTCTTTCTTGAGTGGTAACTGCTAATTTAGACCCCATCGTTTATAAGTATACTTGGGATTATGCTTTCCAGTGTTAATCAACATTAATTAATAATGATTATCAACATTAAATTTCACCTGCCATTTTGTTGCCCAGTCACTCCATTTTAAGAGATCCTTTTGTAGCTCTTTGTAGTCTGCCTGGGTCTTAACTATATTTAGTAATTTTGTATCATCTGCAAATTTTGCCACCTCACTGTTTACCCCTTATTCCAGATCTTTTATGAATATGTTGAATAGGACTGGTCCCAGAATAGACCCTTGGGGTACACCATTATTTACCTCTCTCCATTCTGAAAATTGATGACTTATTCCTACCCTTTATTTCCTATCTTTTAACCAGTTACCAATCCATGAGAACACCTTTCCTCTTATTCCATGGCAGCTTACTTTGCATAAGAGCCTTTGGTGAGGGTCCTTGTCAAAGGCTTTCTGAAAATCTAAGTACACTGTATCCACTGGATCCCCTTGGTCCACATGCTTGTTGACCCCCTCAAAGAATTCTAGTAAATTGGTGAGGCATGATTTCCCTTTACTAAAATTATGTTGACTCTTCCTCAACAAATTATGTTAATCTATATATCTGACAATATTGTTCTTTATTATAGTTTCAACCAGATTGCCCGGTATTGAAGTCAGGTTTACAGGCCTCTAATTGCCAAAAACACTTCTGGAGCCTTTTTTAAAAATTGGCATCACATTAGTGTAAGCAGAGTCAGAATGAGCTGTACCCTGACATCTGGTGGTGAAGTATGAGAAGTGTGGAAAGAATGTCTGGAATGCGAAATCTCAAATATTTGCATAGGCACGCCTACCCCATCCCAGACTGCCGAGCTGTGGGACTGCTTTGTGACAGAAATGACTCAACCTCAGTTGGGTGGTACTTGCTAGACAAGGGACATGGGTTCCAAAACCCTGTGAATAGAGAGAGGTTGGGGACAGGTATTTGTGCCTGGTGGTGCAGGCTCCTTGTGGAGCTAGAAGCACCAGTTGCACCGCCTCCTCTCTCCTCTGTGGAATGTCAGAGTTGATTTTTTATTCCCTTAAGACTCTAGATACAGGTTGCTGAGCTGAACTCACTTTGGGCTAATGGTGCACTAGCACTGGGCTCCCCTACTATGTGCTGAGATCACTAGGAGCTGAAATCACAAAAGAGCTGAAATTACTGAGCTGGGAGCACTGAGTACTGTGCTAACTAGTGGGGGAGCCTGAAGCTATACTGTGGAACAGAGCAGCTGGCGGAGTGGAGCAGTTTATGGGGATGGCTGGAGCGGACCACAGGACAGCTGGTGGAGTGGAGCGGCTGGCAGAGCGGAGTAGCTGTGGGGCGTGTGGAGCAGCCCACAGAGCGAGCGGAGCCGAGCAGTTTGCTGGGACAACTGGAGCAGCTCACGAGGCAGCTGGTGGAGCGGAGCAGTTTGTGAGGACGGCCGGAGGAGCAGAGTGGAGCGGCTGGTAAGGCGGAGCAGTTCGTGGAGAAGGCGGAAGCAGAACCCACGGAGAGGCAGGGCAGTTGGCCCTGGACCACGTAAGGTGCCCCTTTCACCCAGGCTGGGGGGAGGGACCTCTACAGATAGACTCTTGAATTCTGGGGTGGCATTGACCAGAGACTTTTGGGTTGTTGGACTTTGGAGTGATTGGACTTAAGACCCTAAGGGGAAAAGGACATTGCCAAATGTACTGGGGGGGGTGGTTATGGTTTGTGTTATAACTCTGTTTGTGGTGTTTCTCCACTAGGATGCCGCATTGATTCCTTCCTTTATTAAAAAGATTTCGCTACACTCAGACTCCGTGCTTGCGAGAGGGGAAGTATTGCCTCCTAGAGGCGCCCAGGAGGGTATGGTATGTAAGTGTCCCAGGTCACTGGGTGGGGGCTCGAGCCGGTTATGCCTTGTGTTATTGAAACAGAACCCCTGGATACTGAGCCTGGCCCTTGTTGCTGCCAACTCAGAGGGGCAGAAGGGTTACATTAGCTATTCTCTAGTCATCTGGTACAGAAGCTGATTGAAATGATAGGTTACAGACTATAGTTAGTAGTTCTGCAATTTCATATTTGAGTTCCTTCAGATAAGCTTCAGCGAAGGCTCAGAAAAATCGAATATAGGCTGCAAGATAGGGAGACAATTTATTTATTATCTTAGATGCAAAATAAAGAAGAGATAATTATTCCTGCTGCCAGGTATCAGCCAACCCTAAAGTGATAAGGATTATGAAGAAGTGGGCAGGTTATTCCCTTAATGTCTATTACATTTTCTTTCACCTTCCTCTGAAGTCCTGGTACTGGCCACTGTCACAAGGTACAGGGCTAGATGGACCAGTGGTCTGATCCAGTCTGGCCGTTCTATAACCCTGTGTAGATTGGATGAGTAATTTTCAAACAATGAGTTATTCATGAGTGTTTCCCTTCAACAGCCTGCTATCCTTATTCATTGTGTCTGGCTGGTCACCAAAGCTACATAATATCACTCTCTCTCTACTAAGGGACCAGTAAGGTCTGCATATACCTACCTCACAAACCTTAATGATGCCATAATCATTTAGTATGTTTACCCTGGTCCACCCTTCCCCTTCTCTCAATTTTTCAATAAACCCATTTCACTGCCAGCAGTTGTCATGCTATTCATGCTAAGTAAATTTAACCACCTAGGTAGAAAGCCAATGCACCACGTACTTTCCAAGAAATCTTCAAATAGGTATTTGGTTGTCCATAGATCTTGTGTTAGTTGTTTGAACAAGGACACACTAGATCCATTCCTGTACACTTTATCACCTTTGACTCAGAGTTTCAAGATTATCTAGAGGGGTTATATACCCAATGGTCATTGGAATTCAATTCTTGGGGAGTGGGCATATAACGTGGTTAGGCTCCTTTGAAAACCCCTTGTCATAGCTTTCCTACTCAGATCTGAACCTTAGAGTTCAGAAAACGAGAAGCTAGCATAAAACCTCCAAGCTCAATTACCAGCTTAGATCTGATAGAGCTGCCACCAGCCAGAAATTCCAGTGTGTGGCTCACTCTGGTCTCCCCAAAACCTTCCCTGGGGAACCCCAAGACTCAGATGCCCTGAGTCTCACAACAAAGGGAAATAATCCACTTCCCTTCCCCCTCTTTACCTCCTCCCCGGCTTCCTCTCCCTGGTTACCCTGGAAGATTACTGTACTTAACTCCTTGAATTACAAACCAGAGAGGACAATTTACCTTCCCCCCTCCTTCTTTCCCCCTCCCAGTCTTTTCCCTGAGAGACCATAAAATCCTGGCACAGGGATTCCTATCCCCTAGAGCCTCAACTAGAAAAGAAAATCCAACAGGTTTTAAAAAAAATTTTTATATAAAAGAAAGAAAAAGACATAAAAATGGTCTCTGTATCAAGGTGGACAATATACAGGGTCAATTGCTTAAAGAAAAAATGAATAAACAGCCTTATCCAAAAGAAATACAATTTAAACATTCCAGCAACTACACACATGTAAATACAAAAACAATATAAAAACCTATATTGTCTTATACCTGTACTTACAACTGGAAACAGAAGATTAGAAACCTGGAGATAGAAAGTCACTCTCAGAGCCGAGAGAGCACTAGACAGAACAAGGGATCCACCCAAAAACTTCCTCCCTGAGCTTTGCAAAATCCGGTTTCCTGATTGGTCCTCTGGTCAGGTGTTTGGTTCCCTTTGTTAACCCTTTACAGGTAAAAGAAACATTAACCCTTAGCTATCTGTTTATGACACCCCTGTCCTCACAACGGTCAATGTTTGTGTTATTTTTTCTCTTTACAGGTTAGCATTTTGCTCAACAAGAGAGTAGGGAAAATCAAACCACAGTGACTGAATTTATTCTTATGGGAGTCTTCAGTGACCCAAAGCTCCAAGTTTTCCTCTTCCTCGTGTTTTTGGTTATTTACCTAATTACCCTGCTAGGGAACATGCTGATCATGCTGGTGATAAGGGCTGACCCTCACCTACACACCCCCATGTATTTTTTCTTGAGTAATTTGTCCTTTGTAGATATCTGCTATTCCTCCGTTACTGTCCCGAAGATGCTGGTGAACTTCCTATCAGAGCAGAAAACTATTTCTATCGACAGCTGCCTCATCCAGATGTTCTTCTTTCTGGCATCAAGAAAGACAGAGATCTTCAAGCTCTCAGCCATGGCTATGATCGCTATGAAGCAATATGCCATCCCTTGAATTACATACAAAACATAAGCAAATGGGTCTGTATCCAGCTTGCTTGCGGGGCATGGACAATTGAATTTACTGTTGCACTGGTAAACACTCTTCTTGTCCTAAGAGTGCACTTCTGTAAATTCAACAAAATCAACCATTTTTGTTGTGAAATCTCTCCTGTTCTGCATATCTCCTGCAGTGACACCTTGGCCAATGAGGTGGTAGTTCTCACATCCAGCGTTATTTTAGGACTGGGTTTGTCATCAGCTATCATTGTCTCTTACATTCTCATCATCTCCACCATCCTCAAAATCCGCTCCACCGAGCAGTGTCACAAAGACTTTTCCACCTGTGGATCCCACCTAACTGTGGTTATATTATTCTATGTAACAGGATGTTTTAAGTACCTGAGACCAGCCTCAAGATCCTCCTTTGAAAAGCTAGTTACTGTGCAGTACAGCATCTTAACCCCTATGCTAAACTCCATCATTTACAGCCTGAAAAACAAAGAGGTAAAGACCGCCCTGTGGAAAGTACTAGGGAAAGACCTATGTTTTCCAAGCACAATGGTTCCAAATAATTGTTTAATAAAGATGCATCCATGTATGCTGGTAAAACCCTGATTCTGTTTATCTTTATGAGTATTGCAGAGTGAAAAGTAGAATTTTTTTCCCATGGGGAATTCTACTTTTTCAACATTTTGTTTTTTGCCCTGAAAACAAACAAACACACACACACACACACTTCTATATCTATATCTATATCTATATCTATATCAACATAGATAGAGATAGAAATAGAGAAATGAAAAGTTCTGAAAGTTTTCAGTTCGGAAATGATAAGATATTTTACTGTGGCCTTTCTCAGTTGAAAGAAAACATTTCAGTGTTCCTGAATTGAAATATTTTGGTACGTTTTTTGAAGGACTGACTTTTAAATAAAATAGTTTGAGTCAATTAATCTGTTTCCTTATGGCCAGGCACAACCCCATAAGGGGCTGTAGTTTGGGTTCCTGATGCCTCTATTCTCTGTTAGGGTATGCCTACACAGCAACTAGACACCCATGGCTAGCCAGTGTCAGCTGACTTGGGGTCATGGGAGCTGTTGCACTGCTTCATAGACATCTGGGATCAGGCTGCAGCCTGGGTTCTAGAACCCTGTGGGATGAAAGGTTCACTAAGCTTGGGCTCCAGACCGAGCCCCCAAGTCTACACAGCAGCGAATCAGCCCAGCAGCCTGTGTGCTATGAACCTGAGCCAGCTGGCAAGGGCCAGTCACAGGATTTTCTTTGCTCTGTAGACATGCCCTTATAGACCAGGTTCCCTGGCCAGATTACATTTTTCATTTGCAGTGACGTGACTCCTGTGGAGCATGATGACAGGTGATGAAACAAAGAACACTGTTAGTATTTGTGAGAAGAAGGAGAATAATCAGAAGACGTGGTGGTGGTGTTAGAGACTCAGATTTTCAGAGGAGCCTAAGGGAGGTAGACACTCAAATACCTTGAAATCAAATGGGAATTTAAATACAAACTCTCTGATGCTCATTTGAAAAGGTCTGTCCCAGCCGAAGAGTCAAAAGGATTAACATGACCCTGTAACTGTCCAACATTAAAGAATGTTAAACACAATTTGGGATTCGGTAATACAGAAAGCTCAGCTGCTTAGTATAATGGCAAACACACCATTAATTATCTTTTAAACTTTTTATTAATGATAACGGGGAAAAAAGAAAAACCATTAAAGCATTTGAAATGTGAAGTATGAAATCAGGCTTTCATTCTGAAAATATCCTTTGTTCCCTTTCCTGTTAGCTGGAGGTTTTTTTTTAAAGGAAACACCCCTTGTTCAACAATCTCTTAGATGATATTCAACATGGGAATAACTGTCTTTCTTGGGGCAAAGAGAAAAAGTGAGTTGAGATGGGTTGTTGTAAAAGACCTTTCCCATCTGCTAGAAAACCAAACAAGACAAGCACACACCAAAAAAAGAAAAGAAAAGGATAACAAAGATATAAAATGTAGCTTCTGTCTCTGGTGTTGACTCTCACTTGCAGTCTCACTGTTGGAAAAACACGGGCAGAGCTCATGGTCTTACCAGCCACTCTGAGACTTGGCAAACTTGAACAAGAATTGGGCTTTTTCAGTCACTGCATTTAGATGCATCTCTGGTCACAAGCTTACAGCAGTGTTGAAAATAAAATTGAAAAAAAAACCACTTTTGGCTAGCTGACCCAGGCTTTTTTTAACCAGAGGGACAAAGGAGAGCTAGGAAAGAGAAAAAAATAAGATAGGAAGGAAAAAGACACAGCAGGAGAGGAGGGTAACAGAGTTTCATATCCATGGTGGTGTTCAACATTTAGCCAGAGCCACTGGAGGTGGCAGTGTCATCTGGCTCAATCTCTCTGACCTGATCTGGTCAGGATATCTCTCAAAATTAGGATGAAGAAAGTCCAGGGTCCCAAAACAAGTTGTGGGTGGCTACCATGATGGTGAAACATGCTCCTTCCCCTTCTTCACTCAGCTGAGGACATGGTTGCCAGCTTTCCCCCAAATGATTCTTCTTGTAAGTAATGGAAGAGGGAGAGATGGGTGGAATAGTTCATTCCTACATTATTGTACTCACCAGTTAGGCCTAATTTCGGATGCACCGATTTTGGTTCATTGATTGCTGGTCCCACTCTTTTCTTATTCACCAGGCATGATCTTAGCACAGTCCTTGAATTATATTGGGTAGACTTTTTGTTTAGACTCATTCAGTCTTTCTTTTTACCTTTTCCCATCAACATTTGTTGTTATAGGTTACTGTGACTCCTTATAAACTTTCACTGGCTTTTCACAGTTGAGGTCCTAATTAGGGTAAATTTATGGACCCAGTTACCATAAAACTACACAGACAAGAGTTTAAAGGAGTGTGAAAGTTGCTATTATTATCCCTAGGATTAACCTACATTTCCAGAGGTTCCTACAAGATATTGCTCCCGAATTCATATTAATATCACAGAGCAGAGTCGGCAACCTGTGGCACACATGCCAAAGGTGGCACGTGAGCCAATTTTTACTGGCACACTGCTGCCAGCCGGGGTCCCAGCCACCACCTCCTCTCAGCCCACTGCCAGTCTGGGGTTCTGTCCATTACTGTAGTGTATTAAATTTCTCCCTGTAGGAATATGCTACTTGTGGAGCACCAGGACTGGCAGCTATAAGTAGTACCCCGTAAGTAGCCCATTCCTACGGGGAGAAATTTAATACAGTAAACTCGGGAAGGGAAGGCTGTGCCTCCCCAAATAGCCCTCCCCCCTGACTGTCCCCCTCATAACTCCTGACCCATCCAACCCCTCCCCCCCGGCTCCTTGGCTCCTGACCACCCCCTCCCAGGACCCCCTGACCTCTGACTGCCCCTTCTCAGAACCTTTCACCCATCCAACCCCCTGCTCCCTGTCCCCTGACTGCCCCTACCCCTACCCACACCCCCAACCCCTGACAGCCTTCTGTCCCCATGACTCCCATACCTATCCAACCACCCCTGTTCCCCATCCCCTTACCATGCCACTCAGAGCATCAGGACTGGCAGCAGTAAGAAGTACAGGGTAAGTAGCACATTCTTATGGGGAGAGATTTAATACACTACAGCTGGCCCTGCTCAGCCGTTGATGGTTTGGAGGTCTCAAAATATGTTCTCACACCCCTTATCAAAAATTACACTACAATTAACTTAAAAACTTTAAAACTTTGCATATTACAGTAATCGTTAAAAATATATAATGTTAATATGTAGGTTTGATGAAACAAAGTAGTTATACTTATGTGCCTATGCTTATTTTGTGTTTTCGATGATTTATCTTCTAAAAAATCTTTCATGTCTTGCACTCCCAGGAAGGTAAGAACCACTGCACTAAACTGATAAGATCTGCATTTTAATTTAATTTTAAATGAAGCTTCTTAAACATGTTAAAACCCTTATTTATTTTACATACAACAATAGTTTAGTTATATAATATAGACTTATAGAGAGAGACCTTCTAAAAACATCAGAATGTATTACCTGCACGCAAAACCTTAAATTAGAGTGAATAAATGAAGACTCAGCACACTGCTTCTGAAAGGCTGCCGACTGCTGTCATAGAGCAATGAAGATCATGTGGTGAGCTCCCATTAATTTAGGCTTGGATTTTTTTAAAAGATTCTCAGAGATTTAGGCACAGAAATCTTCTATGAAAATCTCATCACTAACCAGTTTAATATTCATGGGCATTGTGGACCTACATCAGTTAAGTAGCTTTGAGAACTTCAGTGTAGGTGACTCACTAGATGACTCAAGAAATGTAGAGAAGAGCCAGCAATTGAATTCAGATCTCATTAGTTGCAATCCAAAAGACCATCCTTCTTCTGTAGGAATAAATATATTGAAATAAATTAAAGTAAATAAATACACATGTTCTCAGTCTATAGGACCACAATATAGAAGCATCACTGGCCAATGTTTCTTCAATAAGTCTTTATTATACACCCAATGGATAACTTTAGAACTATTTGAGGAACTTGAATTTTGTTAGCATTTTTCGCAGAGCTGTTTTCACTTCTTTGTTTTTCAGGCTGTAGATGATGGGATTTAACATGGGGGTCAAGATGCTGTACTGGATGGAAATTAGTCTGTCTGGCATTGATGCAGAATCTGTGTTTGGTTTCATGTACAGAAAAAAACCTGTCAGGTACAATAAACCCACCACAATGAGGTGGGAGCTGCAGGTGGAGAAGACTTTATGCCTGTCCACCACAGACCGTATCTTCAGGATGGTGGAGATGATGTGAATGTAGGAGATTAGAGTGAGGAGGAAAGAGCTCAATCCAAATACCACAAGGGTTGCAAAAAGCACCACTTCATTGAGAGTGGCATCAGTGCAAGAGAGTTGTAGCAGGGGAGGAAGCTCACAGCTGAAATGACTGATTGCATTGGACCCACAGAACTGAAGGTTCAGCACAGGAACAGTATTTATCAGGGCATGCAAGAAACTTAAAGCCCATGTACTCAGCACCATCTGGACACAGATACATTTGTTCATTATGGCCAGGTAATGTAGTGGGTCACAAATGGCTGTGTATCGGTCATAAGCCATGATTGAGAGAGTGAAAATTTCAACTCCAACAAACAGAGTAAAAAAGAATATCTGAGTAATGCAGCCATTAAAGGAAATTTTTTTCTCCTCTGCTAGGAAGTTCTCCAGCATCTTAGGCACCGTGACGGAGGAATAGCAGATATCAACAAAGGATAAATGGAACAGGAAGAAGTACATGGGAGTGTGAAACTGAGACTCAGCCTTTATCACCACCATGATCACCATATTCCCGGCAAAAGTGATGAGATAAATCACTAAAAATACCAGGAAGAGGAACGGCTGGAGCTGTGGATCATCAGACAGTCCCAAGAGAATGAAGTCGGTCATCGTGGTTCGATTGTCCTTTGCCATTAATTCAGGAAACCCTTCCTATGTAAGAGCAGAAACAGAATTTGTTTAAATGAAATTGCGATTCACCTGTGATAAATAGATAGTGAAACAGAGAGATGATCTAAGTGATAGGGTAATTGTGAAATCATCTTTACTAAATCATTATTAACTATCCATCGTCACACTTATCTTTGCTGTTTGGTCTCAGTTGCACAGGACTTTGCATTTGGTATTTCCATTGCAGACCTTTCTTCCCTTTTGCTGGGAGCTCCACTTGCCTCTCTCCTGAAAACACTTTTCTCCCCCTAAGACCATGCATGGCCCTGTTGTGCTCTCATTAACATTGGTACAGTGTAGACCCCCGAGTATAGAACTGGATCCAGATTGTTTAGCATAAATCCTTCCTTTCCAGCCTATTGTAAATACCCTTCCAACAATAAATACAGCACAGAAAATAGTTGAGAAAGCCTCAAGGAACATAAAAGTCTTTAAAAAAAAAATCTTTATATTTTAATCCCTGTAGGCACTTCTCTCTACACCCCTCCGTGGTTGATACCATCTCCGCTTCTGCCTCCCTTTTGACTAGAACATAAAATAAGTATAAACCAGGGGTAACTCTCTTGGCATCAGAGGGCCTGATTCTCCTCTTACCATAGCATCAATGAGAAGTAATTCTACTGGATTTGATGGGGAAGGTTCGCCCCCACTTGAGTTTTGCTGCTGTAAAGCTTATGTGAGACGGGAATCAAGCCTAAAGATTTTGTGTTTTCACATGGTGCCAAACATGGTGATGAAAGTGGGAATATTCTGTAATATTTTTACAAGCGTTGGTGTTGTCACCCATTAGGTGAAGAAGGGTTAAAATCCTTCCCCTGGAACAGGGGACAAGGCATGAAATGTATAGGTCATATCCCTGCCTGAAGGGGTATGTTTGAGCCATGGAGGGCCGGCTGGAATCAACATATAGCACTGGGTGACACGGAAAAGACATGGGGAAACCCAGTGACTGAACAGGAACACTTAACAAAATGGAGGCATAGATGGGCTGAACATGTGAACACAGGGTGGCGTAGTCATGGGGGGACAATGGACTGGCAGTGTCAGGAGCCTGCACTAAGACCAGGGTTCCCAGCCGTGCACACAGCAGCTCTCATTTAGGGCTGAGAGTCAATGGGACACAGATAGCTTATGCAAGAGGATGACATTGTGGAGCCACGGCACCTGCTAGTCTGAACTCTGCTTTGACCGTTGCTTCACTATGTGATGCCAAATGCTTCCTGGTGCTGTCTTCCGGCTGTCTCCAGAGCTCTATCCTCTTTTGGAAAAGGCTGCTTTGGGTTGCTGCAAAGACTGCCTTGCATTGATCTCTGAAGGGGTAAAGTCTCTCTTAGGGCCTTGATTTCAGTTGGACTCACTGCAGCAAGCTCACAGTGAGTAACGGGGGTGCTGGAGCCCAAAGACCCAGTCTCAGCAGCATCAAGGCTATGTGGCTGACCCTTTTGGAAAAGTGTAACCCTTTGGGGTCTGGATACTCCCAAGAGGCTGTTCAAAAGCCAGGACATAGCACAGAACTGTAATCCCAAGGCAGTATGCTCTTATATCATTAGCTTTGTTATTATATGGTTATTCCATATTGTATGACAGACACCACTGAGTCCCTCCTCATTGCCTGTAGACTTCTCTCTTCTTATTGCTATATTAATGCTTCTGCAGCAGCAACTACTGGCTCTCCCATCATTACGGTTACCGTAGTTTCTTGCTAGACAACACTGAACATCTCCTGGAGGTGGTCTTGCCCTGAGACATTCCAGTTTCCCACAGTTATGCTGTCACCTGCAGCTCCAAGTCCCTGCACCATTTCAATGTCTACCTGCCTGGAAACAAAGGAACAAAAGGAGCTCAGAGATGTGGCCATTAAGGCTGCAGTTAAGGAAAGCATCCTTAGGTCAGCACTTGACATGTGATAAAGTTAAGCATGTGATTAAATTAAGCTTGCAATTAAGTGCTGTTCTGAATAGTGGCCTGGAGGAGGAAGATTAGATAGATAGATAGATAAGGTGGGTGAGGTGATATCTTTTATTGGATCAACTTCTGTTGGTGAAAGAGACAAGGTTTCTCATTTACGCATAGCTCTTTTTCAGGGCTGGGATTAGTACAGATAGATCAAATTTGTGGCATGCAGAATCCTGCTTTGATCTATGATTCGACTGTGACTTCTTCAACTTTGAGGTGCAATTCAAGACCTCAGGCTAATCTAATAATTGAAACTGATAGCGAAGAAACTGAGTCAGTAGGGTGTCAGGAAAGTGGTTGTGAACGCAGGGAAACACACTGTTTGGTGTCAAATGATAAATTCAGTGCCTGTTTGGGCCTCATGATAAATTCAGTGCAGGATCTCACAACAAGGGACATGGCTTGGAGCAAATGAGTGAGAGAGAAATAAAGAATCTTAATATTTATGCCATTCAATGAAGGCTCAAGGAAGTTGTGAGGAGGAGTGAGGGATTTGAAATCAAATAAAGCAAACCTCAGTGATTTAACGGGCGAAGGCGAAAGACAGTGGGAAAAAATCATAAAATAATTCACAGAACTATAAAAATTACTGATCTTAAGTTTTATCCGAGGGACCCTTTTTGGGTCTTTAATGAAATTGGTTGATTGAAAAAAATTAGCCTCTTGGTTATAAATGTTCACCTTCATACGTACCCTCAATGCTGTTTGATTCACCAACTCTCAGCATCAGGGATATTTTAACACATTGACCTGAAATAAATAATACAGCCAAACTCACCTGAGGACTGTGTGGGAATAAAAAAACCATGAGATGGTTGTACTTGTCCTCCGGAGTTCTGGCGGCACAGATGAGAGAGTATCTATCTATCTATCTATCTGTCTATCTCTTCTGATATTTAAGGAAATTGCCTGTTTTTTATGCTGAACAGCCAAATCCTTTTTGGCATAGGAGGAATTGGGTAGCACAAAAAGTAAGTTATATCCAGTCCTTCTTTCTCTTTCCTCAACTGAGAACAAAGAGATGGCCTTTATCTGACTTCAAATTTCTAATGAGTTCTGGGAGGAGGCTGTTTACCTTCGGGACCTGTTGTCTGAAGTCTGTGTTTACAATATATTTGTTTGCCATCACATAAAGTTCATCCTATCTTTAGTATATCTGCAGGTGTGGGTGGGGGTCAGGGTCAGGGACTGTGATTGCTGGGACGGTCTGCTAAATTTTAAAAGGAATTAGAACTGGTGTTCAATCCAGGAGTCTGGATTATCACCAATGTACTGTGGAGTTGCTCCATGTTTGCAGAAAGGGAAATTCATGGGTACTCATTCTCCAACAGTTGTTTACTTCCACAAACATTTTGATGGGATGGTAAATAACTGCAGTGGAAAGTGCAAATGAATGGGAGATGTAGGGGAATCAAAGTCATGTTTTATTATGGAAAGGACACATCTGACATGCTTATCACTTCCTTGCCCAAACTTCCCATCGCTGACCCCTAGATTTCCCCCAACACAAGTTGACCCCTTAATTACACTTTAGTGCTGCAACTTGAACACATCTCACCTTATTGTTTCCTGCTGTCCATTTCCCCTGTTGGGTGTACTTTACTTTTTAGTAGGATCAAATCTCCTTTTATTTCCTGCAGCCCCTTTCCCCTAATGCCACCCATGGCCATTTTCCAGGTTGATTGTCCTTGGGTTTTTCAAAGGGATCTAAGGTAGTTAGATACCCAATGCCTTTGAACATCAATAGGAGTTTGGCACCTAACTTCATTAGGCTCTTTTTAAAAATTCCATAAATGGAATTGGTGCATTTTCTAAAGAACCTAAGGAAGCCCATGTGATGACCCATGTCTTGAACCCAGGCCAGGGAGTCACCACACAGCTGCCACCCAATGCCTACTGAAATCTGGTGGGCTGAGAAGCTGCTAACACTATAATTCCAGCCAAGATGCCACACACAGGAGCTCTGATTGGAAGATCACCCAACTCAACCAATTGCTCCAACTACAACACAGGATCTCAGACGGATTCTGTGGCCCTCTGGGTGTCTACAATCAGGTTTCAGGGAGCCCATCAAGGACCAGGCTTCAGATCTGAGTGGAGGGGCTCAGGCTTCAGCCTTTATCCAACATAAGTCATTGTTGAAAGAACAAAAACTCCGCAGCTAAGTGAATTAGGAACACTTGGAAAAACAAAAAATCAATTTTTGCACATGGTTTTGACAGGAAATTTCTAAATGAAAAGAAAGAACAGTTCTATTTCATTTTACTTTAATTGCCATTTTTACATTTTACTGGGTTTTTTTAAATAACAAATGTTGAATGATGTAGACTGTCTGAATAACAGAATTTCATTTCCCTTTCTCTTTCCCCTTCCACTCCCAAAAATAGTGTACAATTTTCAAACAAAATAAATGGAATTTAATGAATATGTATTAGCATGCACCACATGTCCTTTAGACCTTTTCGTTTCTCAGCAGGCATGCAAAATAATGAAGAGGACAGATCACTTATTCAGAGCAATCTGGATGTTTGGTAAACTGGATGCAAGTAAACGTGTGTTTTAATGTGGCTAAATGTAGATGGATACGTCTAGGAACAAAAATGTAGGTCACACTGACAGGATGGGGCTATCCTGGGAGGAAATGCTCTGAGAAAGATTTGGAGGTTATTGTGGATAACCATCTGAACATGAGCTCCCAGTGCAAGGCTGTGGTCAAAAAAGCTAATGCGATCCTGGGATGCATAAACAGGGGAATCTCAAGTGGAAGAAGAGAGATTATTTTGTCTCTGTATTGGCACTTGTGTGACTTCTGATAGAATTCTGTGTCCAGTTCTGGTGCCCACAATTCAAGACAGATGTGAGTAAAAGGGATAGGGTAATAGAAAGGCCATGAAAATGATTAAAGTATTAGAAAACCTACCTTGGAGTGATAGAGTTATACAGCACAATCTAACAAAGAAGATTAATGGGTGGCTTGATTACAGTCTATAAGTACTGTGACAGACCTAGGCCAGTGGGGTGCAGGAGTCTGGTCCTATTGGCATCCCAGGGATGGGCAGGCAAAGCCCGCCCACTTCTAAAGGACCTCCCCCCAGCCTAAGGGGAGGATCCACAGGGCTAGAACACCAAGTGATTCCGGGGGACAACGAATGAAAAAAAG
>NC_133782.1:41325310-41326937 GCF_003597395.2 Chelonoidis abingdonii
CATTTAGGTGACCTAGGCGGTTGCCTAGGGCACCAGGATTTGGGAGGGCGGCAGGCTGCTCCGGTGGACCTCCCGCAGGCGTGCCTGCAGAGGGTCCGCTGGTCCCGCGGCTCCAGTGGACCCTCCTCAGGGACCCCTGCAGCAGGTCGACCGGAGCCGCGGGACCGGTGAGCGGTAGAGTGCCCCCCGCAACATGCCACCGTGCTTGGGGCGGCGAAATGGCTAGAGCCGGCCCTGCGCCTAGGGCGCCAAAAACTCTGCCGTCGTTCCTGGATGTTATGGAAGAAGAGAAAATTCCTTGAAGTTCAGTTTTAATCTGTGTAAAAATGGCAACTGCTTACTCCACCGATGTGCTCTTGTGTGTATCACAGTCCTATCCAATGTGCTAAATGACAGTCATTAGGTTTGACCAATTTTTATTTCTGTTAGCACCAAAGAGCCAAGAGCGCTCTAGCAGGAGGAGACGGGGTCAGTAGAAATGTTAACTAAGTTCCAATAAGTCAGTTAGAACTCTGCAAACTCGCTAACCTCAGTCTGACATATCACCAGTGCTCCATAGGTGATATTGTCTCCCTCTAGTGGCTGCAGCTACTATAACACTTTGCTACTTTGTTTACATCAAACATGAGTTTTCCTATAGGTGAATTTGTAAAAAAATAAAACAAAACAAAAATCAAACTTGTACTTTTGGAACTGAAAGTCTGGATTTTGATTTCTGTTTATTACATTGGGCTGAGGTTAAGGGACCTAAGAGATTAATTTTAATGGGAACTGGGTATCCACATCCCTTAGGAGCTTTTGAAAACCTCAGCCACAATATATGCTTTGCTATACAAAGATTCTGGCTACAGAGATATGGCAACAGGGACATGTCTGGTTTCCATGGAGACCCTCGATTAGTCAGTTCCTTGGAGACTCCTTGGAATGTATGTATAGTGTAGGTGAGGGGTATTTTTAACTCTCTAGCCTGGCTGTATTAGTGACATCACATTTTATTAGTGGAGATGGTCATTTTTATTTATTTATTTTTTAATAACTTTTCCCTCCTTCCCAGACCATCGAGAAAACTGCCAAGTATATTGTGAGACTAATCACATCCAGGGCCGGCTCTACTGTTTTTGCCACCCAAGCAGTGCGCCGAACTGATGCCACGGACTGCAGGGGCAGTCCGTGTGCCGTTAGGGCAGCACGTATGTTTCTGCGGTGGCAGCAATTCAGCGGCAGCTTCTGTCTTCAGCTAGAAGACAGAAGTCGCCGAATTGCCGCCGCGGGCAGCTGAACATAGAAACTGCTGATGAATTGCCGCCCCCATGGAAATGCACTTGCCGCCCTAAGGGCACACGGACTGCCCCTGCCATCTGCAGCGGCATTTCAGTGTGTTGCTTGGGGCATCAAAAACACAGGGACTGCCGCCCCTTGCAGATTGCCAGCCCAGCACCTGCTGAAGCGGGCCTGGAGCTGCCCGAGCAACATCCCATGCCAAGATAGATCAAGAAGAGATAAGCAACAGAAAATCCTCGAAGCGCTATCTAAAGGAAAAGATGGTTCATACCATCAGGCATTCTGCTCTCTCTAACACATAGATTGTCCAGGTAACTAATGTACATCACCTCAAAAAACCATGGCG
>NC_133782.1:41327037-41382821 GCF_003597395.2 Chelonoidis abingdonii
GCTGTCATTGAGCAGCATGCTGCTCTACATAGAGTGCATTGAAATGACTTACGGTGTAAAGCACAACTCAGTGTGAGCAAGAGAATCCAAAGCTGCCCCTTACTCAGGCAAGTAATTTTTTCTCACAAAGAGGCAAGGGGGCAGGGCTTAGCACACAACCCCTTCCTTGGCATCTCCCATGGGCTAGCTAGGTCACCTCCTGGCAAGGACTGGCTTTTATGGATCCCATTCTTAGGCATCCATCACTCCTCATTCATTGCATAGAGGCCAGGCACCTCACTTAGGCTTTGTGGATCCCAGTGATTTTCTAGGCACCTAAGAGTTAGGAGTGGGGACGCTCAGCGACTAAAGGCTGGTCTATATTGAAAACTTACATCGTCAGCGCTACGACTCTCAGGTGTAGCCATGCCCTGCTAATCCCTGGTGCAGACAGCTATAGGTCAACGGAAGAATTCCTCCAGTGACCTAGCTACTGCCTCGGGGTGTGTGTGTGTGTAAATTACTACAGAACCCCTCCCATCACTGCAATGTGTCCCCACACTGAAGCCCTACAGCTGTGCCGCCGTAGCATTGTAAGTGCTGAAATATCCTATGGCCCTCTGTGAATTTAGTCCTTAGTGCTCTCACTTACTTTGGAATAATCAGCCAGTGGTGGAACAAAGCCAGGCTATTTCTAGCACTGAGGCACACAAGGTGAAAAATGATGCGACATTATTGTTTATTTATGTACTATTCATCACACAGAAGGAAAGAGGGTTGTAAAATGTTATTGTCACACACAGCACAAGAAAAAATATTTGGAAATTGACAAGCAATAAAAAAATCACCATTATACATAACAGGCTAGATTCTAACCTCCATGTAAATGTGGAGTAACATCATCAGCTTCAGTAAAGTTACTCCACATTTTTCAGGGGGTGTAAATGGGATTGTATCATGGATCACAGCTTGGCACAAAATTCCTTTCTTATTTCCATTCCTTTTCTAAACTAGGAGAACCCCATAGAGAAATCTTGCAGGCACATTTGTGTGCCAAGCAGCTGTAATATTATCATTCTGCACAGTGTAAATTTCTGTGTGACAGTGGTGTTGAGTGACCAGATAGCAAAAAAAACACTG
Source organism: Chelonoidis abingdonii (assembly GCF_003597395.2). NCBI lineage: Eukaryota > Metazoa > Chordata > Testudines > Testudinidae > Chelonoidis > Chelonoidis abingdonii. The sequence goes on from NC_133782.1 coordinate 41,328,157, forward strand.
AAAAAAAACAAGACACTTTTTTTGGTGGGGTGAGGGTATAGTTGTGTATATAAGACAAAGCCCCTAATATTGGAATAGTCCCAATAATATTGGGATGTCTGGATAACTTAGAGTGGTGCCATGTGAGCACTGACAAACCAGCACGTATTATCTACGCTACCATGCAAATCATAACTATTGTATAGAATCTAATCGTCTAGCATCATACATTAGATAAGAATTAATAGCTAGTCATACATTTACTACTGTAGATTCTGCTTTATTGTCAATAATTATCATCGTAGATCCATCTAGGAACATTACCCACATTAAACACCCATGCAGGGCCTACAGTCAAAAAAGACTTGCGCCTAGCAGCCATATTATACCACTAAGCCCAGCATCAGCGCCCCACTAGGAACACCAAATCTCCATCAGCTGCACGAATCCTAATGCCTATTCTCAGTAACACCAGCGTTGAGGACCAGGTCCGTCGGGCAATGCACACAACTGCCCTGATTCTAGGCAGACAATCCAAGCCCCACAGCAAGTGCATACAACTGGGGAAGACAGGCATTCTAGCGCATAGCTCACCTGTGGACCACAGCTGCTGCAAGGCGGTAAAGCTGCGGACTGGAAGCTCGGGTCTGTGAACTCAGAGGGAAGCTTGCACCATCCAGCTCTCACCGCTTGTTCCTCTCTCATCTCTCCTGGTCAATGATTTCCTTAATTGGTTAATCAGCAGTAGAAAGGACAGTGGAGACGTCGTCCTGACCACACGGTCCTCACCACATTTCTCTGAGGCAAGTGGGGGCCTCCCCTCACCTCTCCACATCACTGCCTGACTCCCTCAGCACCATCCAGACTCCTGTGCACACCCACATCCAAACCTTCATGTGCCATTCACAGCAACCCTGAACCCAGCAGGTCCAACAACTAAAATGCTGGGCTTGGTCAAGTCAGGTCTGGAGAACAACTTGACACCAGGGTGGATCGGTGGAGGACAGGCGCTGACAAGTGTTGTGCCAGGCTTAGAATAGGTTTGAGCAGGCGTTTATACTGGAACGCCGCATAATAGCATTTGGAAATATTATACAATTTGTAAATCATATTTCCTTTTTGTAGCTTTCATTGACTGTTTTCTTATAGAAAGAAAGAAGAAAGAAGTCTGGAATCTCTCTAGACCCTTGTCATCCATTAAAACGTACCTGAGTAATTCCGCTGTGAGATTCACATGTTAGATTTTGTCTTAATGGCAAGCAGATATTGTCAAAATGAGCTGAGGAAAGTTCTTCCTTTTCAACTGAGGGAGTCAGAATGCACAAAGGGGTCAGCGTAAAAACCAATGCATGAACGGAGCAAAGGCAATATGTAAGCAAAGTCAGGATGAGCTCTATCCCTGACATTTGTCGAGTTATTGCGAGGTGTGGATAAAGAACTAGGGGGCTATCTGTTTGCCATAGCAACCCACGCTGCTAGTATGGAGCGCTCAGCAGCCTAAAAATGGTCATTTGACAGCTGTGACAGCAATTTCTCGGTTATGTGGGGTAGGAGGATAAAGTGTTGTTCCCCTGATTGTGATATGAAGGACTATGAGACTGTTTTATGACAGAGGGTATCACCATCAACGTAAGTAGCACTTGCGATATAGCAAGGGACATAGGTTCCAAACACAGTGATTTGAGAGAGGTTGGGGAATAGATGTATGTACGATGGTATGGGCCCCACTTGGAGGGCCTGGCAGCAGTAATTGTAGCGCTCATTGTCTTCTCCACTGTTGAATAGGCAGAGCTAATTTTGATTCTCTTAGGAGCCTAGCTATGAGGGTGCTGACTGAATTCCGTTGCGCAGTGGTGCAACTCAGCACTGGGTCTCCCTCTACAAGTGAAATCACTAAAGAGCTGAAACCACTAAAAGAGCTAAAGTTACTGAGCTTTGAGATCACTGAGTGCTGTGTAACTAGTGGGGGAGGCCTGAGATATATTACTACAATGGCTGGCAGATGCAGTTTGCAGGAGGTTGGAGAGCGCAGAGCAATGGAGTGGAGGCTGAGGCAATTTGCGGGCAGCTGGAGTGGTTCAGGGACAGCTGGTGAGCGGAGCAGCTTGTAGGATGGTTGGAGTGGCCCCGGAGCGAGAGAGTGTAGGCAGAGTGGAGGGGCAGTTTGCGGGACAGCTGAAGGAGCGAAGAGGAGCAGCTGGTGGATGCAGGAAGCCATTCGTGGTGAAGGCTGGCAGCAGACCTGCCATGGAGAGGCAGGCACGTCGGCCTCTGCCACGTAAGGTGGCCCTTAAACCTGTGTGCCCCCCCATCCACCCAGGTTGTGGGTAAAACTCTGCAGATGAACTTTTGAACTCTGGGGTGGCACTTGACGCAGGGACATGAAGACTTCTGGGTTGTTGGAGCCTTTGGGTGATTTGGACTTAAGACCGACTGAGGGAAAAGGACATTGCCTCAACTTACTTGGAGGTGGAGCTCCTTTTGGCTATGGTTTGTGTTATGAATCCTGTTTTGTGGTGTTTCCAACATAATAAACATTAGTTTCCCTCCTTTTTTAAAAGGATTTGCTAGCACTTGGACTCTGGCTTGCAATAGGGGAAGTATTGCCTCCTAGAGGACTGGGAGGGGTGCTGTGCTATGTAATTGCCGCAGTCACTGGGTGGGGCCTTGAGCCGTTTTGCATTGGGCATTACGAACAGAACCCCTGGATAGAGCTGAAAGCAAGCCTTGTTGCTGCCAACTCAGAAAGAGCCAGAAGAGTTACCATATAACTAGATAGGCAACATGCCTAGCTAAAAGGTGTTGTAAGTCGACACCAGTTCCAGCTCCGTACGACAGTTTGTTGACTGTGAGGGAACATGGGAGAAGCCTGTACTATTTTATGAATACTATATGTTCTATTTGTTTATCGTGTGGCTTGCTATAGGGCAGGAGTAGGCAACCTATGGCACAGGTGCTGAAGGCGGCATGCAAGCTGATTTTCAGCGGCACGCACGCTGCTCATGTCCTGGCCACTGGTCCAGGGGGCTCTGCATTTTAATTTAGTTTTAAATGAATCTTCTTAAACATTTTTAAAAACCTTGTTTACTTTACATACAACAATAGTTTAGTTATATATTATAGACTTATAGAAAGAGACCTTCTAAAAATGTTACAATGTATTACTGGCATGCGAAATCTTAAATTAGAGTGAATAAATGAAGACTCGGCACACCACTTCCAAAAGGTTGCCGACCCCTGCTATAGGGTTACTAGGAAGTTAATTTCAGCAGGCATGGAGACCACGTAGACTGGAAAGAAGACAGTAATATCTGATAGCCGCATTTGCTGCTACTATAAGGGCAGTACTGGTGTCAGTTCCTTTTAAGTTTTACCACCACCAGGCTGGTGACTGTGGACAGGAGGGCTGACAGGTGGGAAACTGAAACAAAGAGCTTTGGGAGTGATGGAAAATCCAAGCTGCTGGAGCTCAGAGGATGTGGGGATAAGGACTGTCCCCCCCAGAGCTAGAAGTGGGATTTCTGGATAAGTTAAACCTATCACCACTTCAGGTAAGACAGCTGAATATTGGCTGTTTGCTTTGGGAACAAAACCCCATCGTTGTGGTGTGCTTTGATTCCTGCTGTTGAGATTAAATGATACTTGGTTTTAAAAAGTCTGGTTTTGGGACAATATGTTCACCCCGGTCACAGCTCCCCATGGGAAAATTTGCAATAAGAGTTGAACCTTGTTGAGCCTGCTGGTAAACAAGGATGCAACCTGGGGACGGATTCTAAGTACTGGGAGAATTTACCTAAATAATAGGCGTTGCGGTGCCTCCTGGGAGTTGTAGTTTTCACCAAGTGTCCCCATTCTCTACAGACTAGGCTTCCTCATCCATCCCCCATAATGCATCGTGGTCTCTCATCTTAGTGAGGGGTAGCTGTGCAATATGGAGTCCCTGTTCCTGCTGCATTATGGAAAATGTAGTCCAGATGGGGAAATCCCAGCTTCTTGAGAATGGAGACAAGAGGGGCAAACTACATATCCCAAGAGGGACTGCAACTCTAATTTTTGTCCAAAATCTGTCTCTGCAAGTTTTTTGCCTAAAAACTTAAAAATTTCCATGGAAAAAAAGGTTTTGGACCAATTCCACTAAGACCCCATTATGCCAATACAATGGGAAGTGGAAGTGAGAATCTCATCCCTTGTGCTTGTATGTTGCTGAAGAAATTATAGGTAGGTCACTCTGGGCTTTGCTGACATATGCCTCTGTTATTTTTTTCTCTTTACAGAGGTAACAAAAAGTGCCATCTGTTCTCATGTTAGCAGATATATTGTAGTGTTGTAACAACTGTCATATTTCATCAGGTCAGGTGAAAAAGTATTATAAACTAAGGGCCAGATTTTCAAAGGTAGTATTTAGGTGCCTAAAGATGCAGAAAAGTTCCTAGCTGGATTTATTAATGCTCTTAAAAAGTTTTAGGGCAGATTTTTGAAGGTATTTAGAGCCTGGTGGGACTTTCAAAAGCATCTTGTCACGTAAAATCTGTTGAAATCAATGAATTTTAGGTACTGAGGTTGTAAAATCCCACTAGATTCCTAACGAAGGCTATGGCTACACTGCACACCTTACAGCCACACCACTGTAAGGTAAGCAGTGTAGCCGCCTCTGTCACCAGCAGAGCTCTCTCTCAGTGACAAAATAAGCTCCCCATCCCATGAGGGGCGGGTGCTTGAGCAACGAGAGAGTACCTCCCACTGACAAAGAGCTGTCCACGCTGGCATTTTTCATTGTTAAAACTTTTGTCATTTGGGAAGATGTTTTGTTCACACCTCTGTGTGACAAAAGTTTTAATGATGAAAATGCAGTGTAGAGAAAGTCTCAATCTTTTGAAAATCATTTCTTAAATAAATACTGAATAAAGTTAAAAGGGATGGTAGAACAAGGACATATCTGGAGATCTGGGGAGAGAAGATCTGGTTTCTTTCTTTCTTTCTTGTGATTTGATCTGAAATAAAGCTCAACACACTCTCGAAAAATATCAAATTCAGTTTGAAGATTTGATCTTTTCCAGACATCCTTTTAAAAGTACCCAGAAGAACATACGTGTGGAACAGAGTGATGTCAAAATATGAACATTTAACTCCACAGTTTCCAAATGATCCTTCAGAGTTTGTTTGGCTCTCCCCTAGACAAAACTTATGGCAGATGCAGAAGGGGGAAATCAAAAGTCTGTCACAGAATTCATCCACCTGGGATGCAGGAATACCCTGGAGCTGCAGACCCCTCTTTTCCTGCTGTTTCTGGTGATCTACATTGTGTGCATGGCCGGGAACCTTCTGATTGTTGTGCTAGTTGTGACTCATCAGCAGCTTCACACCCTCATGAACTTTTTTCTGAGGAACTTGTCTTTGCTGGACACCTGTTACACCTCAGTCATTGCCCTCAGGTTGCTGGCTGGACTCCTAGCAGAGGACAGGACAGTGTCCTTCAGGGACTGCATCACACAGTTCTTCTTCAGGGCTTTGGCTTGCATTGAGTGTTTCCTACTTGCAATCATGGCTTATGACCATTATCTAGCCATATGCAACCTACTCAGCTATAATGTGATGATGAACCTTAGGGTCTGCCTTCAGCTGGTATCTGCCTCCTGGATAACTGGTTTCTCAGTCAGTGCATTAGCAGTGGGGATGGTTCCACAGCTAAGCTTCTGCAGCCCTCATGAAATTAATAATTTCTACTGTGACATGGAGGAACTGCTCAAATTGTCCTGCACAAAAAGCCCCTTGGCAGAAATGATCATTCCGGTCTCCTGCTCCCTGGTATCCCTGGGCCCTTTCCTCTTCATCATTCTGTCTTACATTCTTATCCTCTCAGCCATCCTGCAAATTGCTTCCTCTGCTGGGAGGCAGAAGGCCTTTTCCACCTGCGCCTCTCACCTGCTTGTGTTGAGTCTGTATTACGTGACCATTATTATCATGTATATGTCGCCATCGGATGAGCAATCCCCAACCTTCCATAAAGCTCTGTCTCTCATGTACATGGTTGTTACCCCAGTGTTCAACCCCATCATCTACAGTCTGAGGAGCAATGAGGTGAAGTGGGGCTTCACGAAAGTCATGCTGCAGAACTTAGTCATGATTTAGCCTGTCATTTTCAGAACGGCCTATGGAATTTTGGCACCCAACTCGCATTGGCAGATTAGTGCCTAATTCCTTTGGGCCACTTTGAATAACCTAGCACAGATCTCAATAGAATTTGGTTATGCAAGTTGCTTAGACACTGTGATACAAACCTGCACTGGCCAGGAAGAGGATAATGATCTGCTGTGGGTTCAGTCACCTTTGTTCCACTCCATTGTGACTATTTAAATCCATGGTACACCCACGTCTGAATACCATGTGGAATTATGGTCATTTCAATTCAAAAAATCTATATTAAAATTGGAAAAAGTACAGAGAAGGGCAGCAAAAACAATTAGGACCTGGAACAGTTCCGTATGAGAAGAGATTACAAGACTGGGTCTGTTCATCTTGAACAAGGTGGTTGAGGAGATTTGATAGAGATCTATAAATTATGAGCGGTGCGGAGAAATTGAAAAAGGAAGTGTTACTTACTCCTTCACATACCCAAGAACTAGGGTCACATGATGAAATTAATAGGCAGGGAGGTTTAATCAAACAAACAAAAAGCATGTCTTCACACAATACACAGTCAACCGTGGATCTCATTGCCAGGAAAGGTGTGAAGGCCAAAGTTATAACTGGGCAAAAAACCCTAGATCAGTAGGGGGATGATAATGGAAAACAAGCATTACTGCTTTTTGAAACCTTTACCACCATTACTGAAAGTGTGCAAGTCACTTGCCAGTTGGGGCAAAAAAATTAATAATTTGTGGAAAAATTGCAAAAAGCAGTAAAGCAGCAGGTCATGACATGGAGCGCAGCAGCAAGTGGTTAACCACAATGTTAGCGCGTGTCCAAAGTTCTTAAACTAAGGTAAACAAGAGCCAGGAAACAAAGCAAGAGAGAGAAGGGGAGCGAGACAGAAGACACGATTGAAAACTGCTAGCCAAAGCCATGGTCACAAATCATTCTCTCCTGATGACCTGCAGCGCCTGGCCCATTGAAAGTGGGAAACTCCATTCAGCATCACCTCTTGATTGTATGTCACTGCGGGATGGAGTGTTTCTAGCTAACTGCAATAGGAATTTTAGTGTTAATAAAAGGCTTTGTGTGTTTGAACTGTTTCTGTCAGTCACTTATTGGACAAAGGTGTCATGTCCTCAGAGAATTCCTGAGGCCACCCCAGACAGTCCATCAATGGCTATTAGCCAGGCTGGTCAGGGGGGCAACCCCATGCTGTGGGTGTCCCTAAACCTCTGACTGCCAGAGACTGGACGACAGGGGATGGATCACTCATGGTTACCTGTTCTGTTCTCCCTCTCAACCACCTGTCAATGGCCGCTGTCTGGAAGACAGGAACTGGGCTAGATGGACATTGTTCTGGACCCAGTATGGCTGTCTTATCTTATGTTCCTATGCCCCATTACTGGAGGGAGGGGCTAGCAGGGGAAAGCCCAGCTCATTTCAGGGCTGGCAGGGAACGGGTACTGATCTCCAGCTCTGACTCTGTAAAATAGGCCTGGCCGGGAGCAGGAAGGTGGGCGTGATACTGGACTATTGTTTTAATTTGCTCCTGTAGTAGAAAGAGTAAACCTGAGACATAAGACCTGGTATGAGGACTAAGGCCTGAAGTAAGGTAGTCAGGCCTTGCTGATATAAAGCAAAGTTAGCAAGAATCAGGCTGTAGGTAGAAGTCAGACCCCTCACAAAACATGGCTGCCTGCACTGTCACAGAACTTGGCAAGAACAGGGCTGGTATTGCAAAAACAGACACATTGCTAAGAAGGGCAAGGTACAGGGCACTCATGCAAACACATTCCAGAAGGGTGGTACCAGAACACCCCAATACCAAGGATGGTAGGAACACATTCCCCAAAGATAACAGATACACACTGGCCCTGCCTAAAGATAAGGTCAGTATGACAGTGCGATGGCTAGAGATGTTTTGATGGAACCAACAAATACAAGGTAAAGGGTGGTAACTCACCACATTAGAGAGGCAATACGTAACTTATTTGTATCAGTGCATCAAAAAGGGTCGCAGAAGGGGTGTCTTGGTCCAGCCGAGGAGGGGAGTGGAAAATCACACTTCTCACTGAGCTGGGTCCATTGTAACGAGCATACATGGACTTGTATACCTGTAGCATGCACAAGGTGCTAGGGTCATGCTTTCTTGACAATAAACCTGGCTGAGTGCCTTCACTACTGACCGAGTGTGACATACTACCTTGGGGTGCAACCTGGAACTGCGGTACCGCTGAGCCTTCAAACCCATGAACTAGCCTGTTCCAAGCAAGTCTGATACGTCCTCTTGTACAGTAGAAAAGACTACACTTGTAAAACCTACCTGCAGAAGTGGAAGCATTTTGCCCTCTGTTGCTCACATAATCACTTAACGCCCAATAGGGTGACCCTCTCGAACATTCTAGACTGCCTTCTGAAACTAAAACAAGACGGACTTTTGCTCAGCTCCATCAAAGTGCACCTGGCGGAATTTACCACCTTCCATGACCTCTTAGAAGGTCATTCACTCTTTACCTCCCCACCATTTCTCACAGGCCTGCAAAATATCTACCCTGAAATTTATCCAACAACACCTACATGGAATCTTAACCTTGTTCTTCGTGCTCTCATGAAACCTCCATTCCAGCCCTTGGCTACCTCCTTTCTCCTCCATATGTCCATGAAGGTAGCTTTCTTAGTTGCCTTAATATCGACAAGGAGAGTAGGTGAAATGAGCACCCTGAGGGCCCATCCTCCCTACACAATCATCTCCAAAGACAAAATCACTCTGAGACCACATCCTAAATTTCTCCCTAAGGTGATATTCACCTTCCACCTTAATCAACCTATATATTTACCTACTTTCTATCTCAAACCTCAGAAGACTCTACAGGAGGCAACCTTAAACACTCTCGACGTCAGATGAGCAATTGCTTTTAATTTAGACAGGACTAACCCATTTCGCAAATCTCCACGACTCTTTGTCTCCACCGCCGAAAGATCGAAAGATACCACTATCTCTAAGCAACGTCTGTCTAAGTGGATCTCTGACTGCATCAGATCCTCTTACCATATTCAAAAGATTCAACCACCCGAAGGCATTAGACCTCATTCCACTCGAGCTATGTCGACATCCATTGCCTTCCTTCATAACATACCCATTTCTGATGTCTGTAAAGTGGCTACATGGTCATCTGAACACACATTTGCCAAACACTATGCTATCACACAAGATACCACGGCAGACGCCATAGTAGGCCAGACAGTACTCTCTACACTACTCACTGCCACATCTCCAGAGTCCCTCCAACCATAGTGGGAACTGCTACACATTCACCTAGTGTGAACCACCCACAGAGACAGCACTCGAAGAAGAAGAGAAAGTTATTCACCTTGCAGTAACTGAAGTTCTTGAGATGTGTGTCCCTGTGGGTGCTCCACTCCCCACCTACCTCCCCTGTACTTTGGAGTACTAGTAAAATCAGTCCATGGTAGAGAAGGAGCTGAGGGGGATCCAGGATGCAGGCGCTAAGGAAGATTCCAATGAGACGGGAGATACCATCCGAGTGCCTGCATCCCGACCAGGCACTGCTACCGAAAATCTCTGATCAACAGCACCAGGATGCAGCGACGCCACTTTTTGACAAAATCACAAGAGCAAACAAATAAGAAAACCTTTCAGCCACAAACAAAACAAACCAAAAAATCTGAAATGTGGCTATGATGTCTCATGGGAGCTTATGGATCATTCTCCCCTATGGACCACATTCTCTGGGCAGACTGTTTCCCAAGATGCACCTGTTGCCGAGACACTTTGGTGCATAATAGATATCCTTGGCCATGGTGCACCATGGGAGATGTAGTTCAGGTGGGGAACGTTGCCCATTGGGCAGATTGAGGCCATGAGTTACCACTGCCTACAGCCCCAATGTAGTACTGGGCTAATCTTTTAACATAAAAATATAATTTTGGGGTATTGGGATTTAGAATGAAACATGCACTTTTTCCAATTGTTTTTGTGAAAAAGTTAACTAACAAAAAAAAACAAATATCCCCAACCTTTACGCTGAAATACAATGGGGAAAAGTGAGAATCTCAGCTTTCAAATTTCTATTTTTTTTCCCGGTAGTTGTTTTCCTCAGCTGTCCATATCATCAGCACTGATCTGTGGTTCACAAAGCCAACTGATATGCACACCACTTTGCAAGAATGCATCAGCATCTTTCAACACAGTCCCAGGTGCTGATAATACAATGCTTTCACCTAGAAGAAAACCTGATCCCCTTCCACAGGGCAAAGCTTTAGAAAAGGGCAAAGGATTTAAAGAAATTAAACCATTCCATTTAAACATCAGACAGCCCCTTTTGAATGAAGTGGCATTCCTCCCTCCAGATTGCTAACAGGTATCCTGGTCAGTTAATGTGGGGAACGCACACACCAGTCAGGAGAACCATGCCACATGAAGAAAAAAGTGAAACACAAGACTGTCATGCCCTTACTCCAGCCAGAGAACCATTATTCATATTAATAAATTTTGAGGCAGTGAGAGTGAGTGAATAGAGCCGTCGCGTGCAGTTCAGGATACCTGGGATCTAATGATTCCTTTGCCTTTGTTTAGTCTCCCACCTCCTGCCTCGTTAGATTATAAACTGCTTGGATCAGGAGCTGTTTTTTACTGTCTATGAAAAGGACGTGGCAGAGTGGGGCTACTGTACCAAGCTCTCTGCCTGTTAGGTTTCAGCAAGGGTAGTTTTTTTAATCACTCTGTACGGCCTCCTCCAAAAAGGACTTAGTTTCTTGTGTTTTCCAGACTGCCTATTCCAACTTATATAGGGCCATTTTCTCACCTTCCTGGATGGGCATATCATTCTCATTTTTCCTGGCGTCTTGTATCTGGCATACTCACCACAAGATCATCTGTTCCTCCACTTTCTGAACTGATCTCTTTAGATAACCGATATAAGACTCAAGTATCAAAGGAGTAGCCATGTTAGTCTGGATTTTCATTCGATAGATGACACCTCCTTTTTTCTATCTGAATGTCGATGATCTTTTCAATCGTATTTGTAATTCCACATGATTCTGTTGGGTGTACACTGTGCATTTAGAGACAGCCTTTCAGGCTCCACAGTCGAGGCCAGATGTCCGGAAGGGTCCGGCTCTCATTTAAGCCCACAATGAGTGAGCAACCTTCAGTGTCTCAGGATATTTTCAGAAGTTGTTCTCAAAAGTATGTTTCTCAGAACTGTGACCAACCTTTCAAAGTTCTAGTTCTCAGGGTTAGAAAGTCAGTGTTGTAACAGCAGAGAATGCCAACTCATGCAACTTTTTGTTTACCCTCTTTGGTATTTGCTCAACATATTGCAACAATGCAGGTTCAGTAGAACTACCATTACGCTGACCATGTTGGTTAAACAACCACGAACAAAGATTAACTATTATTAATGGAAGATGTTGGAATTGGAAAGAGATCCAGGGTAGGGTTCCCCAGGATTTGTTATGGGTCTGTTGTTGTTTACAGCTTTGTTAAAAACTTGCATGCAGTGAACAGTTCCTCCTCTACCGTTGGTGGGTTCTGAGCTTATTGGCAGATTGCTTCCCTCACACATCATCCTGTGGTCGGGAAACGCCTAGAGACCTTTCCCTCCGTAGAAAAGCCACAGTCCAGGGCAATCCCATGTGTTTGATCAGGAGTGGGAGGATTTCGGGGGGAAACCGGCCCACCCTCTTCCAGGTTCCAGCCCAGGGCCCTGTGGACTGCAACTGTCAGAAGCAATAGCAATGTCCAACGACAGTGAACATTTATCCATGGCTACTTCTCTGGCCCTAGAGTTGGAAGGTTGACTACAATTGGGGCATAAGTACTGTAGCTTCATTAATATTTCTATAATCAATCATGTGACACATCTGCTTCCGGTTTCCGTACAGACTAGGTGGGGGCAGTAGCGGTTCCCCAGTCTGGCACGTTTTGTTTTTCTGAGAGAAAATTTACTTTTTGACAATATCACAACAACAAACAAATAACAAAACCTTTCAGTTGCAAACAAAATAAAACAAAAAATATGAAATGTGGCTATGATGCCATAGGAGCTGGCTTATGGGTCATTCTCCTCTATGGACCACGTCCCTGGGCAAGACTGTTTCCCAAAGATGCACCTCTGCTGAGCCACATGGTGCATAATGGGTGTCCTCGGCCATGGTGCATCACGGAAGATGTAGTTCAGGTGGGAACGTGGCCCATTGGGCAGATTAGGGCACGAGGTACCACTGCCTCCCCCAACCCAAGGTAGTACTGAGCTAACCTTTCCAAATTAAAAGAAAATAGAATTTGCGGTATTTGGTTTTAGAATGAAACATCCACATTTTCCTCTTGCTTTTGTGAAAAGTTTCATTAAGAAAACAACAACAACAACACAAAAACCAGCCGTTAAACTGAAATACAATGGGAAAAAGTGAGAGTCTCAGCTTTCAATTTTCTAATTTTTTTTGGTAGTTGTTTTCCTCAGCTATCCATATCATCAGCACTGATCTGTGGTTCACAAAGCCAACTGATATGCACGCTACTGTGCAAGAATGCGTCAGCGTCTTTCAACACAGTCCCAAGTGCTGATAATACAATACTTTCACCTGGAAGAAAACCTGGGCCCTTTCCACAGGGCAAAGCTTGAGAAAAGGCCAAAGAATTTAAAGGAATTAAATCATTCCATTTTAACATCAGACAGCCCCTTTAGAATGAGGGGGCATTCCTCCCTCCGGATTGCTAACAGGCATCCCAGTCAGTTAATGTGGGGAATGAACAAACCAGTCAGGAGAACCATGCCACATGAAGAAACAAGCTAAACACAATCCTGTCATGCCCTTACTCCAGCCAGAGAACCATTATTCACATTAATAAATTGTGAGGCAGTGAGACTGAGTGAATAGAGCATTGGAGTGCAGGTCAGGAGACCTGGGTTTTAATGGCTCCTTTGCCTCGTGTAGTCTCCCACCTCCTGCCTTTTTGGATTATAAACTCCTTGGAGCAAGAGCTGTTTCTTCCTTTCTGTGTAAAGGACCTGGCAGAGTGGGGCCCTGACCTCAGCTATAGTACCAACAATACTGTAATACTTGCACAGGGAGTCGTTGGAAAAGTGCAAGTAGCAACTCCAGTACACGCAGGCTGCTAAACCGCCAGGGTCAGATAGAACAACAAAGTAACATACCAGACAACAACTTGCCACAAAGATAAAGATGTGCTGATCATTACAATGTCCCCCCTTTAGTTAAATAAGAACTTTAAACAATAACTCCTAGGAATGCACATAGTCTTCCATCTATGTAGGTTTCCACGTTGGTCTGCCTGCTCCAGTCCTATGTTCAGTCACAGAGACAATGTGACTATGTCCAGTCATAGTTGTATCTAGATTATCAGTGAGTGCAAGATTTATGTCCTCTCGGTCTTTCTGAAGTGCTCTCCTCGGGTAACCCATATAAGACTCCGCATGTCAGACACCTGTCCAGATGCCAGAGGCCCTGACATTTTGTGCTGCCTGAACATCAAGTTACGAGGAAGCCTAGGTTTGAAGAGTCAAATAATAATCTCATAGGAGAGCAATGGATAGTTGAGTGCTGGCTGGCTTTACACGCAAAAACAACCAAAAGTGTAATCAAATCCAGTCTTGTTGGCCTTCACAGACTCAGACTCTAAGCACAGAACCAATGGTGCAGTGTCCTTTCTCCACACCCCCATTGCTCACTTGGGGGATGATTCTGGTCCTCACCTTGATTGTCTGGAATGTTGCCAAACTGGTGTAAGACCTGGGAATTCAAATTTACTGCCCTGAGCACCTCAAATGCTGCTGTGTGAGTGGAACTGAACACTACAGGTTTCATCAGTTATCTTGATTGGTCTCAGTCTTTCTATCTGTCCATACGCTGTACCCCACAATACCTTAGAAATTGTTGTACACTACAAGCAGACACCATTTTTTAAACTGGAGCTTCTGGTAGCAGGGATTTCAAAGTCGATCGTATGAACTCCCAGGAGTTACTAATTGGAGGCAGTTTGCCCAGAGACGTTCTGCTCCCTTACTGATCCTTTTCCCAGCCTTGACGGTAAGGTAGGAGAGTACCTAGTCTTAATATCTGCAGCCACCCTAAATCCAAATAATCTGTCCAGTGTCCTTTCATACCCCAGGTGTTTCTGCTGCTTATTACATGAGGACCCTCCGAGTATTGTTCTCTGGAAATCTGCTGGCAGGTAGAGGCCTATTACCCTGAGAAACCAGCAAGTATAAGCTCAACCAATGGACTCTCTCCTGAGCCAGCCCACTCAGTCTGGCCCTTCTTGTCGAGTAGATCTGATTGCGCCGAACATAAGTCAGGGGCTGAAGACCTTTCTTTGTCCACACGTCCTCCCAAACCAGCCTGAGCCTAATTTTCACGGCTCTCACCCCGCTGAGAATGTCCCACAACCACACTTTGCGTTCCAGTTTACATGTGGAGCTGTGATGTGAGTGCCTAACGGTGAAGCCACTGGAAAATCAGTGTGGACTCACCAGGCCTGTGTTACACTCAGACTCTCTGAACACATGAGTGGTGGGAAATGGCCCTAAGAATGGTTCACAAAAGCCAGAATGCTAAGCAGCTTTGCCATCAGGGAGCTCAGGCGCCCAAGTGCCGACCGGTACCCTCATCTCTGACTGTAAAAACCTTCTGCATTAGTCACAGATCACTTCTAGCTACACCTTGATTCTCGCCCAGGAGGCTGGCCAGTCTTATGATTTTCTACTTCTCACATGATTGTTATATTTAACAAAGCAACCCACCTGAGGCCTTAACAAAGTTTCTCTGTCTGAACGCTCCCTGACACCTCTGCTCCATCCCTCTACGAGGCCTGAAAACAGAAAGGCGGCAAGGCCCTATGGATGCCAGTCCATACATTTCAGACTTCCATAGAAAACGTCACTAGTTTTGGTTTGAGAAAGAAAATGGAAAGTGGTTAGAGTTGATCTGTAGATGTATGATTCCTTTGTCTCGCCCATTGTCAATCCCGGGTGAAATGAAGAGTGGGGCTGAAATGAATCGTTTGTATTGATTTGTTTCATTTCGATAGATGACACCTCCTTTTTCTATTGATGTCTGATATCTTTTCAATCGTAATTTTTATTTCACATATCTGTGGGTACACTGGCATTAGAGACAGCCTTCAGGCTCCACAGTCGAGGCAACAGATGTCCGGAAGGGTCCGGCTCCATTAAGCCCCACAATGAGTGAGCAACCTTCAAAAGCTTCCTCAGGATATTTCAGAAGTTTTCTCAAAGTGGTTTCTTCTAGAACTAGTGACCAACCTTTCAAACATTCTCAGGGTTAGAAAGGTCAGTGTGCAACAGCAGAGAAATGCCAAAGTCATGTAACTTTTCTCTTCTTTGGTATGTTGCCTCTATGGTATGCTAGACCTCCTATGACGCACACATATTTAGAACCTCTCAGGGAAGTTCAGAGATAATTCTTCTCTGTGAGATATAAAGAAGGGCCTTGAACAGGTGCCTACACGCTGCATGCACCTAACCACCATCAGTGAAGTCTTTCTTGCTTTCATAATCGGCCTAGTGCGTAATTTTATTATTTAGACACAAGAGAATAACTCAACAGGAGAGAGTACAAAAGAATAGCCCATATGTTTGGTGGTTAATCATCACTGCTGGTAGTTAGATGACACTTTGTAGTTAGAATTTTTTTCCAACTACTAACTAAATCTCCTAATGGCTACAGATTAAGCCCATATCTCTTCACCTGGTGTGCATATGGAGAACATTGATCCCATCCTCTTTATAAGCCTATAAGATATTTTGAGACCCCTACCAGTCTGTTTTAGCAAGATATACATGCCAAGTTCTATGGGGGTTTTTTTGTTTTTTTTTTTTGCTAGGTTTTGTTTTGTTTTTCCACTTTTCGCCTAGTCAGGTTTGGAAACCTTCATCACTGTTTTTGCTCTCGTCTGGACTCTTCTCCATTGTCCCTCATCCTTCCGCAGCTCCTGGTAGTTCAGTGTGACTTTACCTAGTCTGCTCTTTTCCGCAACCTGCTCCTTTCCCCATTTCCTGCTAAACTCTGCAAACTTTGTAACGCAGATAAGCCCTGAACCTGTCCAGTCTTCAGTTTACCAAACCTAACAGCCCCTCTCTCTGCTTCAAATCCTTCCAAAACCCATCCTGCAAAACAACAAGAACACCACACAGCAACATTAAAGGATATATAAACTGATCCCGTAGAGAGGAGAAAAAAAAACCAATATCAGCATGAAAGAGGAGTCCCTGATGACCATCCTGGTTGCCCATCTCAAAAAAGATATAAAGGTACAGCGAAGGGCAACAAGAATAATTAAGGGTAACACAAGAACTAATGGAACTCAATGAAATTAAACAGCAATGGTTGAAAACAAACCGATAAGGAAGTATTTCTTCACACAATGCAATATCCACCTGTGACTTGTTGCCAGGGATGTTGTTGAAGGGCCCAAAAGTATAACTGCGTTCACAAAGGATTTAGTTAATTCCTGGGGTGTAGTTCGATCAAATGGCTATTAGCCAAGATGATCAGGGATGCAGACACAATGTCTGGGTATGCCCTAAGCATCTGAACTGCCAAATATAGGGACTAACGACAGGGGACTCTATGCAGTCCACTATGTATTCGCTTCTCTGAGGCATAGAGAAGAGAAGAACAATATTCTCGCATGAAAGCAGTCTGACTCACAGCCTGCTTGCCCCAGCTAAGAAAGATATAAAGGTACAGAGACGGACAACAAAGATAATTTAAGGTATGGATGAGCTTTTTATGAGGAGACAATAAAAAGACAGGGATGCTCAGCTTGGAAATAAAGACTGAGGGGGAATATAGAGAGGTCTGTAAAGTCATGGCTGATGAGGAGAAAGTAGGATGTGGTTTTATTCCTTCATATAACACAAAAACTATGGATCACTCAGTGGTAATTATCAGCAAGCAGGTTTAAAACAGAGTGACCAGATGTTCCCGATTATAGCACCCCCTGGATTTGGGCTTTTGCTATATAGAACCTATTACCTCCACCCCTTCCCAGATTTATTACACTTGGTATGCTGTCATCCTAGTTTTAAAAAAACCATAAGGAATATTCTTCACATAATGCACAGTCAAACTTGTGGAAACTGGTTGCCAGGGACGTTGTAAGGCCAAAAGAATAACGGGTTTAAAAATGAATTAGATAAGTTCCTGGAGTCAGTCACATCAATGGCATGAGACAAATGGTCAGGGATGCAACCGCAATGCTCTGGGTGTCTCTAAGCCTTTACTGCCAGATGCTGGACTGGACATATGGGGATGGTCACTGATAATGTGCCCGTTCTGTCATTCCT
The DNA here is from genome assembly GCF_003597395.2 of Chelonoidis abingdonii. Classification (NCBI taxonomy): domain Eukaryota; kingdom Metazoa; phylum Chordata; order Testudines; family Testudinidae; genus Chelonoidis; species Chelonoidis abingdonii. The sequence continues at coordinate 41,345,622 of NC_133782.1, forward strand.
TTGAAACACTGCATTGGCCACCATTTTGACGACAGGACATGGTAGAGGGCATCTGGTCGACGCAGTATGCATTTCTTATTGTTTTGAACATCATCCTCTCCCACATGTCAGGATTCACATAAAAGAGTTTCTAGACATGCTTTGAGCAGAAAACTCTGATATATGACTTAATAAAATACAACAATAACAAAAAAAAACCCAAAAACAAACATCTCCAAATCCAAAGTCTTGGACACAAACTTGGGGCTTCTAGATCAGCGCACTGGAGATGAAGTTAATGGGTTCACTCACAACTGGAGCCTTGTGGCTGACTCTGAGGATTACACTCATTTTGTCTGGTATCTGTCCCCAGCAGCGGCTTCACTATGGCCTCTCTGCCTTCGCTGGGACTCGAGGTGCTCCTCGTTGTGATTCGACCCTATAGCCAGGTTACTATGTAGCTTCTCTCTAGAGTGTCAAAGTCCCACTGGACAAGCCTTCCTTATGCCACATCAAGCAGTCCTTCCAGGCCAAGCCAGGTCCGAGAGCCCTTTCCCCAGCGGCTGGTGAGAGAACCTGACAACGCACAATACCAGGTTCACAGCGCCAGGGACCGTATGCCCACAACCACGGTCTGCTCAATCTCAGATCCGTTGCTGTTATGCCTGGGCTCTTTCCTCTCACCTTTCTATCTCCTGGCAGACCACTGAAGTTCGCCAGCCCTGAGCTTCCTTTACTCCCTGTGTCAATTTCACCATCTGTTTCCTCCACACAGACCTTAGACACTCCTCTTGTCCTTAGCCAACCCCCTTTCTCTCTGGGAGTGACTGCAGGTCTCCTGCCTGCAGACCCCTTCTTATTTCTCAACTTCCTGTCTAGTAGAACCCAGCCTGGCCCTGCCAGTGAGCTTCTCTTCAGTTAACACGTTAACAGGCTCCAGCTTTCCTCCAGGTGCAGCATATGAGGTTATTGGCCCTTTCAACCTGCTCAGGCCTGCTGGGGCTTGAGAAGTGGACCTTCCTGTAGTACTTTTGCTGTCACAGCTGATTTTTTGTGGCCACCATGAAATTAAACATTTCTTCAGTGTGATTTCACCCTATTGATTATACCTGCCCTGCTTTTATACGTGCTTGACAGAAACTGTAATGTCTATATATCTCCAATGGGCACTTTCCCCCCTTTCTAACTAACCCTGGGCATCCTACATTTGAACTGTCACCAATCATCCAGAGGATTCCTTCCACCACAGGTAGACAAACGTTACGCACCTTTGTCCACCGTGCTTCTCGCATCTTAATTGACGTTTACAATTCCATACTTCATCTGGATGATTATCAGTTTTGGAAAAATTCTGCAACATATCCACGAATGCAACTGAGTACTTTTAACAAAGTGTTCAATGTCTTCGACACAGTCTGGACTTTTTCTGGTCAATCCACTCATAACACAACAGAGGAGGAGTGAAGATACGGCTTTCTCTATAAATACCCAGAGAGACAAACATCAAGGAGAGAGAGAAGTATGTTATTAAGGCCAATGCTGCACAAGAACAAATTGATAGTAACTGACCAGTAATAATTTAGTTTGAAATTAGATAAGTTCTAACGATCAGAGGTTTGAAGTCTGGAACAGCCCCACAAGGATCAGTGGGGAAATAATCCTAACTTTCTTTTAAGATTGAACTTGATACTTTATGGAGGGAAAGGTGGATGAATGCTTACAGTGGCATATGACCTTTCGCACTGCTACCAGCAAATATCTCCGTGGCCAGAGATGGAACACTTGATGGAAGGGCTCTTGAGTTACTACAGAGACATGGGGCACAAGTCACTTGCTGACCTAACTAGAGAAGAATTAATTCTCTGTAATATTGAAGTCTTTAAATCAAGATTTGAGAACTTATAAGTCAGCCAAGGGTATAGGCCTATTGCAGAAGTAGTGAAACAAGGAATATCCGAATGACAATATCGGGTCAGAGCAATATGTCCATCTATCCCAGTATCCTGTCTCTGACAGTGTTCGATGCCAGGTGTTTTCAGAGGAATGAAACAGATGCGCAATCCACGAGATGATCCATCCCCGTCATACCCTTCCAGGTTTGGTAATCAGATGCTAGGGACAACCAGACATGGGGTCGCATCCCTTGGCCATCTTGGCTAATAGCCATTGATTCAACTGTCTCCATGAACTTATCTAGTTTTTTTTGAACATGTTATAGCTTTTGGTCTTCACAACCATCGGCATGAGTTCCACGTTTGACTGCACATGTGTGAAGAAGTCTCCTTTTGTTGTTGTAACTGCTGGCTTTAACATTCATTGTTGACCTCTGATTCTTATTTAGGTGATGGATAAATATCACTTCCTTATTCATGTTCTCCATACCTGTCACTATTTTATAGACTGTATCATATCCTTCTATTTGTCTCTGTCCCCGAGCCTGCTTCAGCACAGAATGTACTGTAAGAGTTCTGACTTATGTCAGAAGTGTAACAGATGAGTGGAACCCTGCAAAGCATGGCTTCAACATCTTTCCATTATTCATGAGGTGTTTGCCAGAGCATCTGTAGGTATTGTGGGGCTGGCTCACTAAAACATCCAGAACTGGAAATAAGTACATACATGTGGTGGATTCTGCCATCAGGTACCCTGAAGTCACTGCTCTATCATTGGTGCTGGAATGGACTTTTCTTCACATGGCTCATTTACCTGGATGCTCTATCCCTATTTGCAGTTATGGCTCCTAGTCTATATATTGCTTGTCTTCTGCTTGACCACATCTAGTTTGCTATTTTCCTGGACTTGACCCCTTGCCACATTCCCCTGCTTATCTGGTATGTGACTGGACTCTGCAAACTGCAGCCTCGTGAGCCCTGACTCTTCACGGAGGGTCAGCAAAGGCTTTATGGTCAGCAAGTCCTCTCCAGGTTGGGTTGAAGTGAAAGGCAGTTTCTAGTTCACTTGTATAACTGTTGTTTAGTCCATTTGAATCAGATGCAAATTTGGGGCCTCACTCCTTCTTGATGTACTTATGGGAGCTCAGCATAACATCTCTTGTGACTGATGTGAGCAAAGGTGGGCCCATTAGATTGCAGGCTGAGGTCCTTCTGGGATAAGGACTGATAATTTCACACCCTAATTGGTAAATATTTGGGTAAATTTTCTCTGGCTGCAGTGGTGGTGAAAGGGGTCCTAGGAAGCCCTGCCTCCCTTCATATAGAACCTGAAAAACAAGAGGTAGAGGAGGCTCTGAGGAAAGTTCTCAGGAAATAATCCTACCCATACATGTGTCCTTTTCCTTCCCCACTTTTTTTATCTTCTTTCATATCTCTCCAATCCTTTTGCCTTCTCTCTAAAAAAAAAGTCTTGCTTAGATGGCCAAGACTGCACATTTTGCAAAACTGCTGTGAGCCTGTGGCCACAAAGAGGCAGCTAAATGTGATTCCCTAAACGGGTACAAGTTTTCCAAGTCTCAAGGTGGCTGATAAATCCACGCGCTGAACCTCAGTTTTACCAGAAGCAAGACTGCAAGTGAAGGTCAACGCCAGAAACAGAAGCTGCATTTTCTATCTTTGCAGTTCTCTTCTCTCCCCTTTTGTTTCACTGTCCTGGAAAGGCATCATCATGAAATAACAAGAACATGACCACAGGATTTGGCTCATCTCAACTAACCTCTTCCTTTTCCCCCACAAAGCACAGCCATTACTGTCTTTAATACCATCCAACAGAGTGTTAGAAAAGGTAGTAGTGGTGGGGTTCCATCCAGAAACTCCCTCTAACTAAAGGGAAAGGGGGCAAGGCATGTTGTTAAAATGAAAACCTGATTTCATGCTTTACATCTCAAATGCTTTAACTGTTCTTCCTTCTTGTCTGCATCTTTAATAAAAGGTGATAGAAACATTGTAACAAGGAACAAAAAGAACTTTCCTAACCTTGGGATTTTTTTTCTGTGGAATTGCGTATTTAGAAAAAGAAGGGAATCTATGTTACTAGGAATTTATAAAAAACTTGACTGGCATGGATCACTTGATAATTGCCCTGTACTGTGCATTCCCTCTGAGGTACCTAGCATTGGCCACTGGCAGAAGATAGAATACTGGTCTGAACCATTATGGCTGTTCTTATGATGAGCACAAACCACAATCTCATGTGCAAGAACATGCTGCTTATAAAGTAGAGATGCTTCCTCATATTGGTACCTTTCAGAGAAAGGCTTGTCTTCTCCAACAGTGCTTGTGGAAGAGATTTAAATGACTGGGTCTGGGAGTTATTTCTGTGTTTCTGTGTTGATGGCACAAACAACAGCCCTGATTCAGACAACTCTCCATGTCACATAAGATCTCCGTTGATATCTCATAACTGGGGTAGTCAAAAAGTTTTTGTGAAATCTTTTTCTGAAGGAAATTTGGGTTTTAACTAAAGGACAATTTCACACAAATTGTTGGCTTTCCTCAAAGTTTTTGAATTTTTACTGGAAAACCTAAAAAAAGTCCTAACATTAGTTTTGGACCAATAGATAGTGGGTTAAGTAAGTTTCAGCTGAAGTTTTTTGGTTTTCAACCTTTATTTTTTTGAGTTTGAGCAAAAAACAATATTTTGGGGATGATAAATTGACATTTCTATCAAGACATTCTACAGAGACAAAAGAATTCCTACTAGTTTACTGTGACATTACATTATAATGTAATATTTGCACTGTGCAATCATGAAGTTCCCTAGTCATGGCCAAACCTCATTTGCTAGGTGCTATACAGACATAGGAAAGACAATTGCTCTCAATGCTGAAATGTAACTCTTAGCCTGTTATTCCATGTAGCTAGCCAGCCTCATCCAGCAGTCCTATTCACACCAGCACTCTAACCACCAGCTGACAGACTCAGTCTCTTAGTGTTGCTTTATCTCTCTCTCTCTCTCTCTCTGGCCCGGGTCTCATTGAGTGGAATAGCTTCAACAGGAGAGAATTAATTGAATGCTGGATCACAGCTAAAGTGAAAGGAGAGCTGTGGCCACTGGCTTCAGTGGAGTTAACTCCTAAGTTATTTATGCCCAGTGAAGAGTCTCACAACTGCTTCATTTTACTGTTTGATATTTTCTCCTGTTCAGTCTCACCTGCTGCTTTACCTTGGTGAACGCAGGCAGGGCTCGTCCAGTGAGGAAGGGATCTGGGGCCACCCTGGAAATCATTCCGCTTGCAGGGCGCCTCTGAAAGCTCTGTGGTTTCAATGCCACCTTCAGTTGGATTAAGCCCACAAGTGTCAGATCTATGAGCACATGCCATACTGCCGGTGCTGAAGAACCACCTCCCACAGCTGAAAGTCTACAGAAGACTCAGCGTTTATATATGATCTAGTCACTAGAGGGGGACAAACAGCCTGACAGGGCCACCATGGGTTACACAGTGCCCTGGACTGCAGGAGCTTGTCCCAAGCAGCAGAGATCAATGTCAGTTCAAATCCCTCTAGGGGCCAGTGCTTTGTCACTCCACTTGCTCCTTCTCAGCCCAATGGATGAAGAGGGTCAGACTTGAGAATTTGCAATATGCGGCTCTTCACATCATGGATATTAGAGTCTGCATGTTTGTATCGGTACCCTGCAACCAGGGGAAACTGGAAAGTTTGGAAAAAATTGGAAATGTTGGAAAAAAATTGTGGACATGATTCTGTCCCCCATTACGTCTGTATAAAAGTGGACCGATTCCAGTGACTACAATGGATAGGAACAGATAACTCATTACTCCGCTTCTTTTCTTTCCTTTTTATCTTTGTTTTATAAATCAGAATTTACCAGCAAAAATCATGACCAAAATGTTCCATTTATCCAAAATATTGTTTTCAATAATGTTTTCACAAAATTTACACCTAGAACTTCAAAATGAAAATGATTCTTCCCCAACAAAACTTAGTTCTCATTTTTCTAACCCCTCTATGTATCAAAGGCCCTATAGCGTGAGAAGAACTAAGGGAGATGGCTTTTACCACAGGTGCTTGTCCTTTTGCAGGCTATTTCTAGGACAAAAGCACTGTGTGCAAATGCTGTGATGTTATAGGCTTTATTGATTGAACTTTAATTGTGCGGCTGGAGACAAAGGCATCTGGCATCACACAGAGTAGAGACTGATTGAGCAACAATTCACAACAGCAAGCAAAGAATGATTTATACCAAGAGAGAATTTTTCTTTGATTAATGCGCAGAATCAGAATTGCTGGACTAAAGTGCTGCCAGGTTACAAGGTTAACTCATGAGCTAGGTATTAGTGCTTGCGTAGCAGAAGCTGAGATTCCTCTCCCCACTGTGATCCCAAATAATGACATTTTCCAACCAGGTGACAATTCTGTAGTTTTCAAAATCTGTTGGGTGGCTTTAACGTATGTAGAGCATAGATGAAAAAGTCTTCTTAAGAGCTTGCCTTCTTGCTGCAGTGAGCCACAATGTGTTTGATCTCTTGCAGAATCTTGTCTTTGTTCTTCAACACATTCAGCCTGGCTGACCGGAGGAGTTTGTGGACGTATCCTTCATTGTAGAGAAAGCGAATGGGGGTGAACTTAATTCTCTGTTCCGTCACATAGCCTGAAAGCAAAGAGAAAGAAGATGTGAATACGTTTTTAGGATGGGGCTATTAATGTTACTAATGTAATGTCAATAACAACTACTACTATTATTAGGACTGAAGACACAGTTAGATGTCTTTATGGATATTTTGAAGATTCACATTTAAATTAGTTAAAATTAAAAGAATGGATGGGATATAGGGCCAGATTTTCAGAGGTATTTAAGTGTGGAAAGATAGGTGTCTAGTGAGATTTTTGAAAGCACCTGGGTCGGTTAGGTACCTAATTCACTTAGGCACTTTTAAAATCCCACTAGGTGCCTAGCTGCATCTGTAGGCACCTAAATACTTTTGAAAATTGAAATGTTTACACTTCAGCACAGAAAAAAACAAAACAAACCAGAAGCTAGTAACAAACATCCATAACTACTTCCTCTGATTTCTCCCAACTTCTTCTTAACTTTCTATCACAGGATACTCTCTAAGAGATACTCTCTAAGGTACCGGCCTAGATTGATGTGACTTATTTTCCCAATCCTTGTGTCCCTTTGCTACGCTACCTCAGAGCAAACCAGGGCTGGTCTACACTATGGGGGAAAATCGATTTTAGATACGCAACTTCAGCTACGTGAATAACAAGAGTACCAACCTTCGAGCTACTGAATACATAGCTGGAAGTGCGAATATCTAATCGATTTACTCACCCGTCCTCAACCGCGCGGATCGAGTGTCGCGCTCGCCATGTCGATCAGGAACCCGTTGGTTGGTGTTGATGGAATCGATATATAGCGTGCTCAGGATCAATTAATAATCGGGTCTTAATGAGGACACATATATCGATCCCAGCAATATCGAATTTTAACCCACCGATATCGGCGGGTAGTCAGGTGCCCCCAGACTCTCATTGTATTAGTCACCCTTAAATGAAATAAGAGTGAGGTCAGAGCCTATAAATAAAAAAAAGTGTATGAGAAGGATTAAATAACACTCCCTTAATTTATTTGCTCCACACCAGTCTTGAGTTTATAATCTCATCAATATTCATAGAAATCAATAGCATTCAAAAAGGTTGGCGAAGGGACCTCATGAGGTATCTGTCCAAACCCCTGCTAAAGACATGACCACTTTCCCATAAAGAATCCCAGCCAGAGTGCGGTCTACGCCGACCTGTAAAATAGCTCTAAGATGGAATCTACCACCTCCTCGAGTAACCATCTCCAATAGCTTCACACTCTCCGAGTCAGAAAGTTTTTCTAAAATCAGCTCGACTTCCACCAACTGCAAGCTTCAACCATTGCTCCTTGTTCGTCTCCTCGTCACCACTGAGAACAGCCTAGCTCCCTCCCCTGGAGCATCCTCTTAGGTAGTTGAACGTTGCTATCAAATCCCCTTAGCTTCTCTCTGCAGGCTAAATAAGCCTAGTCCTTCAGTCTCTCTTCATAAGTCATTGCTCTAGTCCTATAATCTTTTGTTGCCCTCCGCTGGACTCTCTCCAATTGTTCCACGTCTTTGTAGTGTAGCGCCCAAAACTGGACACAATACAGAGGCGGGCCTCACTAGTTGCCGAATAGAGGGAATAATGACATCCCACGATCTCGGCAACACATCACTAAATACAGCCCAGTATGCTATTAGCCTTTTGGCTACAAGAGCACACTGTAGGCTCTATGTTCAACTTCCATCTACCGGTAACCCCAAGATCCTTTCCTTACAGCACTGCTACTTAGCAAAACAGTCCCCTGTAGCAGTGCATGGGGTTTTTCTGTCCTAAGTGCACGGACTTTGCACTTGTCTTCGTGAACTTCATGAGGTTCTTGTGGCCCACTTCTCCAATTTGTCTAAGTCTCCTGAATCCATCCCTGCCTCCACGTGTCCACACACCTCCCCAATTTGGTGTCATCTGCAAATTTACTTAATGTGCAACTATCCCATCAGCAAGTCATAATGAAGACATTTAATAGAACGGGCCCTAAGACAGACCCCTGGGCAGCCCACTTGTTACTGGTTGCACTAGAGAGTGTACCATTGATACTACCCTGCTGACCCGTTGATTCAACCAGTTTTCTCCACTTCACAGTCCATTCCTCCACCCATACTTCCTTATTTGCTGATGAGATGCTGTGGAACCGTGTCAAAAAGCCTTACTAAAGTCAAGGTAAATACAATCATCAACAGCTTTGCCGCCCATAACACAAGTCCAGTCAATTGCTCATCAGAGAAATCAATCAGGTTGGTCAGCATGATCTCCCTGTGATCCATGCTGACTGCTTCTCTGATCACCATGTTGTCCTCTAATGTTTCGAGGATGGAGTTCCTTCAGCACCACGCTCATGATTTTTTTCCAGGGAATGTGACGGTGAGCGGAAGATTGGTCTGTAAGTTCCCTAGATTTCCCTTTTTCCCTTTCTTAAAGAAGAACTATATTGCTTTGCCTTCCAGTCCCTCTGGGACACTCTCTGTTCGCTCATAAATTTCTAAAGATAATGTCACGGCCTCTGCATCACATCACTACATCCCTCAGCACCTCGAGATCAGTTCTCGCGTCCCATAGACTTGTGCACTGCTAAGGCTTTAAGTAGCCTAACCTGACCCTATCACAGTGCTGCTCTCTCCCCCCTCTCATGCGTTCCCAGTGTAAGAGTCGGGAATTGATCCTGACCCGTAAAGACTGAAGTGAAGAAGGAATGAGGTACTTCAGCCCTTCCAATATCTTCACCACTAGGTATACCTGCCTCATTGAGTAAGGACCTACACCATCCCTAGTCTCTTCTTGTTGCTTACATACAGTAAAGACCCCTTCATATGTAGCCCTTTCACATCCGCTGCTAGATTGCACTCAAATGCCCTTGATCCTTTCGGATTCTACTCCGGCGGCATGGCCGAGCATAATCTAAATGGCTATCAGCATTAGCGTCATCTGTCCAAAATCAGCATACCCATTTGATGAGCTTCACAACTTTAGCGCTTCGACCAGCTAAGCCACTGCGATTCACCTGCTAAGCCATGCTGGCACTTTTACGCTGATGCTGTTCTTTCTGAACATCGGTATGGTTATTATTCCTGTCTTAGCATGGTTTCTTAACAAAACTGCCAGCTCGTCCTGATCACCCCCTTCCATTCAGCTTTCCCAGGAATCCTGCCCATCATTTCCTAAAAGGAGGAAATCGCCGCTTTTGAAATCCAGGGTTGTCTGCTTCTCTCCTTCCTTCTTTGACAACAGGATTCATGCTCTAACCATGTCATGATCACTGCTGCCCAGGTTCCGTTCACTCGCTTACTTCCCTGATTAACTCTTCTTGTTTGTGGAGCAGATAATCCTGATTATTGCTCTTTTCCAAGCGAAAAGTCCTTTCCTATTAAACTGCCTCATAACAGAAACGTCCATTCCCCTAATCATTTTGTACCTTTTCTGAACGCTCCAATCATATATAATCCTTTTGAAGATGCGGCAACCACATCTGCATTGCAGTATCAAGTTGTAGTCATACAATAGGGAGCCTTGGCTACATAAACCGTTCCAATAATGTTCACAGCCACAGCCATCTTGTCATTTAGTTTAGTTGGAATACATGGCCCCTGCACTACAAAGTAGAGCCCTCACTAAGTCTCCTGGAGCAGACTATGCAGGAACGGTTAGAAAGGGCAGGTGATGTGATACATGGAGATGGCAAACACATCACCTCTTGGCATTAAACTCCATTTCAAAGTGGTTGATAATAGAAGTAGTAGGAGCAATAGATGTTATCAGCATCTTACAGATCATGAGTAGTATGTGTTACAGGACATGCCTAAAGGTGGTGGACATAGTTCTAAACCGTGGTTGAAGCGCACGGAAGTGCCCAGGCACCAGCACGCCAAGTGCGTGCTTGGGGCTGCTTGCCGGTCGCTGCGGAGAGCGGCAGGCAGGCCTGCCTTGGGGGCTTGCCTGCGAGGGTCTGCTATCCTGCGACTCGTGGCCTTCCCGCAGTGCAGGCGCCTTCGGCGAATAGCCTGCGCGGCGCGAGGTCCGCCAAAGCCGCAGGACCAGCGACTCCTCGCAAGCAAAGCCACTGAAGGCAGCCTGCACTGCTGTCTGGGGTGGCAAATGCCTAGAGCCGCCCTCCTGGATTAAAGCAGTCTATTATCTTGATTCTATAACGAATGACTGGCCAATGAATAAAATATTTAGTAACCCTTTGAAAATGTATTGTAAGTGGACTTAATATAAAGTGGAACCCACTGTTATACTGCTGTGTTAATCGCTGCATGCCAACAATTCGCAAAGCACTTAATCATGTGGCTAACTTAAGCAAGGGAGTAGTCCTATTTGCTGCATGGGACCATATGTAATAGAAGAGATTGAGTTTCCCGTTTGTGTAGCACGTGGTTGGGTGTCTCTGTCCTGTAGAGGAATGGGATAGAGGAGAGGCAGGCTGATAAGGGGAGCTGAAACTTCAGTGTGGATTCCTACTTTTGAATCTGCATTGACCTCATGGCTCTATCAAGTAAGAACTTAGTGCCCAGCAAAGCAGCATCAGGCTCAAATGGTTGCTTCGCAGTGGTAGCATATTGCTTCAACTGCTAACCCAGCATCAATTCCATTAAGAGGAATGAAACAACTTTGAAGTCAGAAGTTCTCTCTCCACATGATCTTCCTCTGGAGTTGTTGGATTCATTAGCAATGTATTTGTCTAAAAATAAAATCAATCCTGATTACACATGCTCTCCATACATTGAAAGATGCTTGTAGCAAGGTAGCCGAGGGAGATTTCACTTCTGTGTTGCAGCAGTAAACATGAAAAACAGGAGAGGCCATTCACCTCTGCTAAGAATATAAGGCAAGTTGCACCGGAGGATATCAGCATGCACCTGAGCCGTTCCATCCAGGAAGTTCAGGTCATTATGGAGAGATGGTAGCCCATGTCTTGGTGCGAATAGAAGACTGCAGGACCCTGAATTTGTCTAGGATCACTGATGAAGCAGCATAACTGAGATTTGGCTCTTCTGCACCCTGTGTTAAGGAAACAATTCCTACACACTTTAAGCACTACAATAATAAATTACGCAGTCACTAAGCCGCATGATGTACAATTTTCTGCTCAGGGCTCTCTACATAAATCAAAGGGTATGTAAGACTGAAGCTAGTTTGGCTACTGTTAGCTCTCATGAGCCTAAGTCCTACTGAAGTCAATGGAAATTAGGCACATGCATAAATGTAGACAGCACTAAAGTGATGAGTGGGAGAAGGAAGGAGTGAAACATGTTCTAAGGTGCCTGACTGACCTGAGGGCTTACTATTGTAAAACACTTTGAAGATGAAAAGGACTCTATACATGGAAATTGTTCAGACTATTTTAGTGAAGAAAGAAAGAAAGAAAGGAAGGAAGAAAGGAAGAAAGAAAGTTTGTTTACTTTTTCTATTCACCACACTGAAATGCAAGGTTTTCCCAGGGCTGATTATATTTTGCAAGAGTTTGTCAGTAATAAGCTAATTGAAAAATGTCAAATATTTTTGCACAGTAAATTTCAATTTTCTCCCGCCTTTTGTTCTAAATGTTGTTGTTTTTTTTGAAAGCCAGCTTTGGTTAGAAATAATCAGGTTTTCATAGATGTCTGGCTTTCAAAAAGCATTTTTTACTGAAAACTGAACCGAGATATTGCATATTTTAATGGGAAAAAATAGCCCCAAAATTTTGATTTTTTTCAACAAAAATTATTTTTAACACAAATGAATAATTTCCTTTAAAAATATTCCTTCTCTCAAAAACTATCTATCATTTAAGATATTTCAATTAAAAAGTTTTGATTAACTAGTAAGCAGTTAACAAATATACATTGTGAAGTTCCCTGCAATGAAACAGTATTATTAGCACAAACCCAGCTAGCTGTAGTGTAATTGAAAACTGGATATTTATCTTCCAGATGCCAAAGTTGTGACTACCAGCCTCAGCTGTGCAGAACACCCTATAACAGGCAGGAGAAATCTTACTGTCCAGCCCCAGATTTATATACATTCTTCTGCCCTAGTACATGGCAGGGAGTTGAGGGATTTGAATCCACAGCTGTGAACACCAGCATTCATGGCATCTCCTATCATAGATCTTCAACATATAAGAACATATAGAATAAGCAGCAAATAGAATGGCCTCATAGTGGGTCAGATGAAAGGTCCATCTTGCCCAGTATTTCGTTTTCTGCGGTGGTGTTGCCACTGCCAAGTGCTTCAGGGGGAGTTGCACGGAAACAGGACATTCTGGTCCATCATTCTGTGATCCTCCCTCTGTTTCTTCCTTGGCTTTCTGCAAGCAGAGGTTCAGGCAGGGTTTCAGGTGGGGGTTCACCAATGCTAGGGTTGCACCCCTGAAAATCTTGACTAACAGCCATTGATGGACCTGCTCATCCAGAGCTTTTCTAGTTTCATTTACAGTATACTTTTGATCATCACAACCATCTGTGGCAATGGGTCCAGGTGCCCCTATTTGTATTTCTGAGGGAAAATTACTCCTATTTTTTTGTTTTAAACCTGCTGCTCTATTATATGCATCGGATGTGACCCCTGTGTTTTGTATAACAGGACGGGTTCTGTAATATTAATTTTCTATTCAACTCTGCAACCTATTCATGATTTATTTACGTTCCAATCAGATCTTGCCCTTAGCCATGTCTTATCTAACTGAACTACTTCCACCGGTTCCAGTTGATCACCAAGGTCACATTAAGCTGAGATTTGACAGCTAGCTAAATTATACAGATGCCAAATTTCCCCCGAAGTTATTGAGATCTGGTCGTCTGAATCCCCTGTGTGATTTTGAAGATCCCAGACTTCACTTCTATTTATTTACTTTATTTTGATTTATAAATTGCCAGTGATGGCGTATCTACCACGACCATTCGTATATTGCTCCAATGGTAAATGTATGCCTTATTTCCTTTCTGAATGAAGGGGCATCTGCATCTTAGAAATACAAGGGGAAGCTCATGATGCAGGACAGATTGGGTGATTCTGGCACCTACATTTCTCTTCAGTGAGTAATTAAATGTGTGAGAAAAGAGAGAGTGGAATAAGAATCCAAGAACAATGAGAGACCGTTGCTCCAAACTTGAAATATTCAGGCATTTCAGGTAAGCATCATCTTCCATATTTAAGAAATGTTTTGTTATATGTCAATAATTTCCTAGAGCGAAAAAATAAGTGAGAACAACATTAAAACTACTGTGTGAAATCACAGTCCTGTTGAACAGAGCCTACCAAAAGAGCTTGGCTTGTTAAACCTAACAAAACAAAGGCTGAGATTTCTCTCCATAAATGCATCAGGGAGGTAAATACAGTGTAACAAATGGGGATAAACAGGCCAGGAATAAATGTAGTGTGGATTTATGATTTATATTGTCTATATAAATATTGAGTTCATGGCAAGTTGGGTGTGAATTACCTCAAGCTACCCTTCCATAGACTAACTGTCCCTGTGGACCTTCCTGACATTCACTAACAGTTCATTACTGTGCTAGGAAAAGGGATTAGATGCCTGTCAGCAGGGTCCACTTGGATAGCTACTCCACAGCAGGCTAGTGTGTAGTAGATTTGCACCAACTTGCTGTGAACTAGTTGTTCACCTAGACAAGCCCTTAGTTGAAAATTTCTAGCAATCAGAAGAGGGAGGTTCTGGGAAAGCCTCCAACAGGAGTTAACAGGAGCAAACAGTTTAACTAGTTTTGAGATGAGATTTGATAAATTTATGAATGGGATTACACGAAGGGATTGCCAGTGACAGCAGGGGGAATGGGCTCCATGACTCAGTAGCGCCCTTTCAATCCTGTGTCCTACATTCCTAAGTCAATGGCAAAACTCCATATGAGATATCAATGAGTCTTATAAGGAAGGCACCTCGAAGAAATATGGAAGGGGCTTATGTGAAACTGATCAGTGTAGATATTTGGCTAGACTGGGAATATCAGATTCTCATTCAATAACACATGTTTGAATGTGAACCTTAGCAACACCTTCTAACATGTTTGCTGGTTATGGTTAACCCTAGTAGAAAGGGGAAAGATCATGGTTGATGTGATTTTACCTATATCCACCATATCAAGACATAACTTCTCTTCTCAAATGAAGGAAGATCTGTGATACAGCATGACTAACTCATGTGACTTATGTGTAGTGCTGGGGAGGAGCTGGTGGTTGTGGTACATGTAGCTACCAATAAAATTAATTCCTATGTTAGTCTATGGGAGCTGTTTCATCCTGCTGTTGCTGACTCAGTCAGCAGATGGCACATTCCTAGTGGTGTCACACTGTCCAAAGATTTGTGTTTTTCATCCTTCCAGGTGTTGGGGTGAATCCCAGTTTACCCTCCGGGGGTTGTCTGGTGGTCCACTTGACACATTTTTCGGCTGATGGATACTCCCTTTCTAGGCTGGCACCTCCCTAACCATCCATGTACATCAAGCATTCATCAACATACATTCCATATCTTAACCATATTTTAATTTACTGTCTCCACCACTTTCGGGGTGTGTGCCTAGGAGCCATTGTTGTTACAATGACATGAAAGTCACTTAATGGTTTATAGCGTTTGTTTACATTGTATCAATTATAGCTTAAGGCTCACAGCATTCACTTCAAGAACAAAGTCAATTAACTTGTTTGTAAGTTTTACAGAGTAATAGAGTATCTTTCACAGGACAGATACAATCAATGTTTTCTGCAGACAGGAGCTTACAAGTTTTAACAGAAGAACTAAAATATTTTTATACTTGGTGAAACTGGGGGGTCACTGTCACTCAGGGGAATCATTGTTAGTACCTTCTTTAGTATCCCTACAGCAGTGTATGTCAAAAATAGAATTTCCTCTTTCCAAGTCACTGACAAGTCATAGGGAAGGATAGGAGAGAGATCCTGGAGGCCAAATTTAGGCTGCTAGGTAAGAGGGTGAAGTCCAGGAGCTCAATCGTAGCATTCTCTGAAATGCTCCCTGTTCCACGCTCAGGGCCAGTTAGACAGGCAGAACTGCAAGGCTCAATGCGTGGATGAAATGATGGTGTAGGGAGGAGGGGTTTCAATGTATTAAGAAATGGGGGATCTTTTGAGAAAGGGGGCGCCTACACAGGAAGGATGGGCTCCATCTAAACCAAAATGGAACCAGATTGCTGATACTTAATATTAAAAAGTTCATAGAGCAGTTTTTAAAGTAAAGGGTGAGGGAAAGCCAACAGATGTAGAGGAGCACGTGGTTCAGACAGAGACATCCCTTAGGGGAGGATCTAGTCATGGAGATTCTCTATGTCTTGGTAAGGAGGAGAGGATGGAAGCTAATAAAATCCGGGTAGGATCTGATGAGAAACAGTCAAATGAAAAAGAGACCCATTCAATTACATCATGTAATGGCAGACAGCTAAAAAGTGACAAGTTTTAAAGTGCTTATATACAAATGCTAGAAGTCTATATAATAAGATGGGTGATCGATTCTCGTATTTAATTGAGGATATTATATAATAGGCTCACAGAACTTGGTGGAATGTGGATAATCAATGGGACACATATACAGGGTACAATATAATATCGAAGACCACAGTATGTTGGTAGGGGATGTGCATAGATGATAGAAAGTGTAAAATAAATGAAGTAAAATCTTAATAACCAAACGTATATAGCTTCTCTATCATAGAAATTCCACTTTCTAATATAAGACTATAGCGTAGGATATATTATAACCCACCTGACCAGGGTGGTGATGTGTACTATGGAATGCTTCAGGAGATTAGGGAGGCTATAAAATTAACAACATCAAAACAACACTAAAACCTCACCCACGAAGCTCATGCTCCAATACTTCTGTTGTCTAGAGTGCACAGGAATCTTTGTCGCTTTTTACAAAGTAATAAGTCACGGGCAGATCGGTATTCACCAAAATGAGTTCTGGGGACTCAAGTGAAATTGCAGAATCTAGCTGTAGTTTATTGATCTATATTTAAAAAAGAAAGAAAAACAACTAAAAATAAAAAAACAAAAAAAAAAAAACCTTCAGCTTCTGTACAAGTGATGAGAATACTAATGTGACACATTTTAAAAGGCCAGAGAATCGGTAATTACAAGGCTTTTAGTGGACTTCAGTACAGGAAAACTGGTTGAACTATAGTTAAAGATACAAAATTGTCGACACTAGTGAACCATTTCCGGGGAGACCATTCATGGTTTTATGATAAGGGAAATCATGCCTCACCAATCTACTAGAATTCTTTGAGGGTCAAAAGCATGTTGACAAGGGGATCAGTGGAGATAGTTGTACTTAGATTTTTAGAAAGCCTTTGACAAGGTCCCCAGCAAAGGCTCTTAAGCAAAGTAACACAGTCATGGACAAGAGGGAAGGGTAAAGACAGAAAACAAAAGGTAGGAAAGGTAATGCGTCAGTTTTCAGAATGGAGAGAAGTAAATAGTGGGTGTCCCCCAGAGTCTGTAGTGGACTGTCCTACTCACATATTCATAAATGATCTGAAAAAGGGGTTAAACGTGAGGTTTGCAAAATTTGCATATTATATACAAAATTACTCAAAGATAGTTACTTTTCCGAGCACGACTACGAAGAGCTGACAAAGTGCTTCAAACTGGGTGACTGGCAACAAAATTGCATGTGAAATTTCAATGTTATAAATGCAGAGTATCGCATTGGAAATAATCCGAACTATATATAAAATGATGGGGTCTAAATTAGCTGTTACCACTCAAGAAAGTGATCTTGGTGTCCTTATGGATAGTTCTCTGAAAAAATCCAAATAATTATTTTTTTTGACATCTAACTAGGGTCTAGGTGGAATGTGAACGACAATGTTGGCCTTTGTGTGTTAGCAAATGCAATGTTAACTTCCCCCTCTCTTCTCATGCTAGACAACCCTTAATGGTAAAAAGGTTTTAGCTAACCTGAGCTTGGAACAACTCTCAGACTAATTATAAAATGTTGCCACTTCACTGGTAATACCTTCACATCCTCAGTCTATGATTTATATTGTTCTGGGTGGTATGGTGGCCATGAGAAAGTATAGAATCTCTGTAATGGACAATTATGGATTAATTAACCAGCGATGGACGTTTCTACATAATCGCCATTTGCTAATGTTTGCCTGAGACCTGAACAATACGGATGTAATTCCTTTATCAATTTCTGTTCTATCTACCAGAATAATGGGCTATATCCTTATTAGTCACAATAATTCTCTAACACTTTTTTTCAATCCACCTAAATTCCTGTCCACACCAATGAATTTCACAGATAAACAGTATCACATTTAAATAGATGCAAAGAATCACCTATGTGATATGAATTAAATTGGGAAAAATAAGACTGAGATTTCCAAAAGTCATGAGAATTGAAAGAAGCCTGGGAAAATCCAGCATCGTAAATTAATCTTTAATTTGATGTTTTTGTTATGATTATTTTGCCGATGTTGTTGCTTTTGTTGTGGTTTAAGCTACATTTTGTGTTCTACACTGCACAAACACATAGTAAGTAACCTGATCAGGTTCAAATCTAAATAGACAAGAAAGGTTAAAAATGGGAGGGAAAGCTAGCAGAAAAAAAATGGAAAGTAAATTATAATGTTTATTTTTTGGTCATACATTTCCTTTTCCTTAGATAAAGCCATGGTGAATAGAGAACAGAAATCAAACATCCGTCACAGAATTTATCCTTCTGGGATTCAAAAATATCTCTGAATTACAAACTCATCTCTTTCTGCTCTTTCTAGTGATCTACATTGTGATCATGGCCAGGAACATCCTCATTGTTGTGGTCGTTGTGGCTGATCAGCACCTTCACACCCCCATGTACTTCTTCCTGGGGAATTTGTCCTCCTTTGAGATCTGCTGCAAGCTCAGGAGGGTAGCCCAGGTGGATCTCTCAAGTGAGGGAAGGGTAGCTAGTGGTTTGAGCATTTGAGATCTGGGGCAAAAAAAAGAAAGAAGGATTTGGGGAATTGCTTCTGCTTTGAGAAGGTTGACCTTCTCAACCCTGAAGTCTTTCCTTATTTCCTTTCTTTGCCACTAGAAAAAAAAAACCACACAGATTAATCTTGCAGACACATGTCTGTCGGGCACCTGTAATACTGTGATTCTGCCCAGGTACATTCTGTGTTGGAGCAGTCTCTGGAATTTAAAAAAATTTTAAAAAGTCACCCTGTTTTCAAACCTCTAAATGGCACCAACCTCAAATAAGGAAACTTTCGTTAACTGGTTGTTTTTTGTTTGTTTGTTTTTCCTTTCTGACCTATATTTCCATGGGAATTCACAAACAAAGACATTATGTTTATAGATTACATCTTTCTGTGAACCTCTTCCCTTCTCCCTGGCATGAGTTAATAGCCCATTGAGATGGGCAACCCAGACTGCTACGCTTGGATCCAGATTCTTCTATTTTGATTTATCTTACACAAAATTAGCTTGAATGGCCTGAACTTCTCTGAAAGCCATAAATATACAGGGAGCTTTCTTCAGGGCCTCCTGGATCTCTTTGTTTCTCGGATTGTAGATGAGAGTATCACCAGGGCAGTCATGACCATGTAACAGGAGAAGAACATTTTGTTCAGTCTCTCAGCGTATTGGTGTTGGGTAACATGTACACAATAGTGATGGTCCAATAGAAAATTGTCACCACGATGAGGTGAGAGAGCAGGTGGGAGAAGGCCTTTTGCCTCCCAGTGATGGAAGGGATTTCACAAGATGGCAAACTTGATACAACTCTAGGATGTGAGCGTCTGTAGAAATGGGGTCAAGGTGAATATAAAGGACAGGGTGGAAGCCGGAAGTCCAGAAGAGACTCTGGAAAAATTCCACCATGATTCACAGCTTCCACCAAACCATCCAACCTCAGCCTGGACCGATCTACACGGAGGTCCACTTCCTAGACACCATTGTGACAACAAGTGATGTCACATTAAACCACCACCCTATACTGAAAATCTACCAACTGCTATGCCTTACCTCTACATCTGCCTCCAGCTCCCAGGCACATCACATGATCCCATTGTCTGTAGCAGCACTAGGTACAACACGCATCTGCTCCAACCCCTCAGACAGAGACCACCACCTACAAAATCTTCACCAAGTCACGTTCTCAATAAGAACCCTCTTCTAATCTCTCGTCTATGATGTAATCTAGCACACGGAAACGAATCGAATCTCAGAACATAGTCGCAAGATGATGGTGACCCAGAAGTCGCATCCTACCCTGCCGCCATAGAAACCTGCGAAAGCCCAAAGCAACATGAGCGGCTCCACCGACCATCCAGCATACAGTCTTCCCGGCCTGACCACCGGCCGCCCCAGACAACCCCTCAACCACGCTAATCACTCCAGGGATCCGTACACAACGCCATTGCTCGAACCCAGAGTGGACTTCCACTTTCACACACAACGCCGCCATTGCGTTCGCCTAGATATAACAGGCCAGAATAACAGCTCCCGCCACACAGACACGCCTCCATCACCATGTCGATCAGCTGATTCTCCCCAGCCGAATCAAAAACTGCACACATGCACCCACTACAAGCTAACCTCCTACCCGCTCAGCAACCTATCCATAGCGAGAGAGCCAAAAATCCTCCCGATGTGCCCAACATCTGCAACCAATACTTCCTACCCATGATAGCACGGACCAGTACAGGCCACCATAACGCGAGATCAGCTCCTACCAACTCACCGGATCCAGTTCCCTGCGACGCTTCCCCACGCGATCTGGTAATATAACCGCCCACCATGCACGGACACTATACCGAGGATAACACTGCCCACTCTCCGCGCTGTACATCTGGCCAGAACTGACAGTCCTACTTGGAAACAAATGGATAAATGAACACAAACTCAGAATATTAGGACAGCGCAATAAAAAATACAAAAAACCGGTAGAGAACATTATTCTCTACGTGGACACCCACGCAATACGGCAGCTTATAACTGAGGCCATCCTGCAGGCAAAAAACCTCTCTCAGGAACCCCACTTCATAAGGACCTCTCTCCTTTCCCAGTATCGTGCGACTCTAACACTCAGTTATCGTCATACACACTAACCACTAGTTACAAGCTACGGTATATTCTCCACCCTTCGGTTTTTGCCACGGTGCGGTCCCTCTAGCGTAGCGCTCATCCTCCTTACATAGCAACTAACACTCGTCTATCTTAGCTTGCCTCGTTGCTTCGCATCTAATCACCTCCCCTGGAAATTCTCTTCACTACAATGCATCCCTTGACGAACTGCAGTCCCATCTCAGTTCTCCTCTCGCAATGACATCTGTTAGTCTATAAGCCGTGCCACCAAAACTAAAATAAATCAACAATGTTATACTGCTGCAAAAAAGCAAACATCATTTTTGATGTATTAGTAGACCGAGTTTTGTAAGCAGACAGAGACGTATATTCTTTCCACTCTACTCAGCGCACGATATGGCCTCAGATGAGTATGTTCACTTTCTGGTTACACACTTCAGAGCAATGATGCGCATTGCGGCAACCACTGGAAGAAATCCAATAGAGTAACAAAAAGATTAACGGTCTAGAAACGCATCGTCCACGCAAGGACAAGACTCTGACAAAAATCAGTTTTTTCGTCTTGCATGACCCGGAGACTGAAGGGCGCGTGTAACCGTTCGTCTCTTCCACGGTATGTACAATCTGTTATACAGAGAAGAGGGTGTGATAAACTAGTTCTTGTTAATTATCTTAAGGACAGCACAAGAAGCAGTTGGCTTAAATTGTTTCAAGAGCGGGAACTTTAGGTTAGAAATTAGGAAAAAAATCCTAACTGTCAGGGTGGTTCAGCACTGGAACATATTCCCTAGGGAGGTTGTGGAATCTCCATCACTGGAGATTTTTAAGAGCAGGTTAGACAAACACATTTCAGGGATTGTGTAGATAATACTTAGCCCTGCCTCTGTGGAGGGCGCAGGACTAGAAGATCTGTCAATGTCCCTACCAATCCTACTTTTCTATGATTCTGTGACTGTGGGGAAACATCCCTCTGATTGGTGAGACAAAGGATCTGAATCCCCAGTCCCTCCTTACTGCCACCCCAGTCTCACTGGGGCTAGTGAAAGTTCTTCTGGCAGCTGCTTCTTTAATATCAGCAGCACATGGTCATATCCCACATCCGTCTCCAACCACTCCAGAGACCCACGCTACATGGTCACCTATTGCTCTACTCTCCAGGGTGTGCCAGTCCCACCCAACTCTGTATCTCCTTTGTTCCCTTCACCCACTACGCCCTTTACTCTTTCTCCCATGCTTCTCCACACCCCAATGGCTGGAACATGCGTCTTGTCTCTGTACCCCATCTCAACAACAATTTGCTAATTAATCTGAAAGAAAGAAAGAAAGAAAGAACTAGATGTTTAATGAACAAGCAACCATGATAGCCTAATTCTGTGCATTCTGTTCCCAATCCATCTACACCCATTGGCTGTTATTCTCTCCCCTAGCATGCTGCCTTGTCATGATTAGCTGAGTCAATAAGATCTTTGTAACACGGAACAATATCATGATGTGCGAGGGCTTATCTACTCTACAGATGTTACAGCACCGCAGCTGTGCCACTGTAGCACTGCAATATGGATATTTGCTGCAGTCATGGAAGGGGCATTTCCATCACTGTCATTAATTCTACCCCGTGAAAGGCAGTAACTAAGTTGATGGAAGAATTCCTCCATTGAACCAGCAGTGTCTATACTGGGATTTAGGTCAGCTTAAGTATATCTCTCAGCGATGTGAATTTTTTACACACCTGAGTAACGTAACTAGGTCAATCTAAGTTTTTAGTCCCAGAATTCTCCTTCCTGCATTCACCAAGATTAGTCATTGCTTGAGTGAATAAAGATTGATGATTAACTCTGAAGGGTTTTCTTAAGTCCATCAAATCTTCCACAGAGTTTTGTTGCAAATGTGGCCTCTTCCTGAAGCTCTCGCTCATATCAGTATCAATTACTCATGCAAGTTGCCATCTCAAAGCCAACGTGGTCACTTGAGTGAGTGCTGGTTATTTTGGTGAGTAAGGATGGCAGAATCAAACCCACCGAATTCAGGATCAGATCCACATTAATGAAATTGAATTAACTCAGAGCTCAGTGCTGCTTGTGAAGTCAGCAGGAAATGAGGGTGGATTCTAAACACAAACTGCCCTGGAGATTCGTGTTATGTGAATCTTTACTGTATGTCAATTAGCCACTGTGACCAGTGGTGAACAGAATGTTCTCTGTCCTGGGCTATATAGGAAGTTAGATTAGATGATCTAATGATACCTTCTGGCCATAACCCCTATGAATCTGTGAGAAGCAAGAACAATGAATATCTTAGGCCATCATCTTCAAAAGTGTCCTCTGGCTTTGAAATACCTCGGACCTGATTTCCAGATTGCTGATCACACCCAGCTCCACAAGAAACCATTGGGACCGGCAGGTGCTCAGAACATCTGAGAAACAAATCAAGCCCCAAAGCCATTTTTTACCAAAGTGTCCACTAAATATGAGTGCCTCTTCTTTTTTATGCCCCGTTTGTGAGCTTTTGACTGGTTTGCTTTGTTTTTGCTGAATACCCTCAGTAGGCGTAGCTGGAATTGTCGGTTCTCAGCACTTTTGGAGGAAAAGGTCCAGACTGGCTGAATTAAATGGAGGCACCTCAAATTAGTGGTCTCATTGAAAATTTGGCCTCAGAATCTGCCTGGAGCAGCTACCATGTAATGCTTGTTTTTGAGGCAAGGAGCTGAGCAACAATGGCCTGTAAGACTCTGATGCTTCATTGAATCACACCGTTAGCATCCAGTTCTGATGCCGTTACTTAGGACCCCTTTTCTGCAAGCCCTTCCATCCTTTCCCGAGTAGTGCTTTCCCAGGTGAGCAGGACCCATCGAAGACAATGAATAAAAGTCTGCAAAATCCTTAATATATTTTAAGGGCCCATTTCATCTGACTTTCGGCAGAACACAGGACAGCGAACTTCGCCCAGTGATTCCTGCCTCCAGCCCAGCAAATTATGATTGAACTTGAATGCATTGTTCAGAAAGGCATCTGATCTTGGTCTAGGCTGGTATTTTCAAGAGACCTGGAGGGAATTAGTGCCTGATTCTGACTGAATTCCAATGGGATTTGATCACCTCACTAACGTGGATTCTAAGATTCCAAGAGATGGAGAATGTGGCACATCACTTGTCATGCTGAGGATAAGGTCCTTGCTCCTTGACTGGAAAAAGTCCCATAGTAGTTCTGGTGTATATGGGTCTGTGACCAGGACTAGATTAAGACAGGATACATATCCAGTGCCTAAACTGAGTGAATGCCCAAGAACATACAGAGGTTACCTACTGCCAGAGAGTATTGGAATCTGCTAAGAGGACAGCACTGACAGACTGTTGAGCCAGAAATGTCATAAGCTCTTTGCTTTGTTAATGGTCCTATGGCTGAGTGGAATCCAGGCCCTAATCCTAACCACTTTGTCTGTGTATTGTTCTTTAAGGCCCCAATTCAGCAAGGTACCTTTAGTACATGTCTAGTTTTTAAGCATAATCTTAGTGCCATGGAGTTCAGTGGGAACAGTCACATGCTTAAAATGAAACACATGTTCAAGCATCATGCTGAATTGTGGTCTAAAGTGCTTAGAGTCTACTTGGCACAGCTACCATGTTGCACTCTCTTCCGATGCAAACAGTTAATGAGGAGACACACATACTGTGCTCTTGCTTTTGTTTGTTCTTCTCTCATGGTTAACCTTTAATATAAAATGCAATCTCGTTTAGACAGAAGCTGAGCTTTTCAAAGCTGCTTAAGGGATTTGATCACCTTGTTCCCGTTAAAATCAATGGGAACTGTGTGTCTAAATCTCCTAGACAGCTTGGAAATGCTCACTTAGAGAATATTGCTTGCTATTTGTCTATGGAAAAGATAGTAGATTTCAAGGTAGTCATAACAGAGTTCAAGATCACAACTCAAGGCAGGAGAATTATAGCCTGAACCGGTGAGAAGGATGGTGGGATTTGGGATTTTTTATTTAATTAATTAATTTATTACCTTTTCTACTTCTCTATGATAACATATAATTCAGGTCAGCAGAACATGTGCTCCCAGTGTGATGCTGTGGCCAAAAAGGCTAATGTGATCCTGGGATACATAAATAGGGGAATCTTGAATAGGAGCAGAGAAGTTAGTTTATGTCTGTATTAGGCACTGGTGCGACCACTGCAGGAATTGGCTGTCCAGGTTTCTAAGGTTGTAGCAGTTGGAGAGGGCTCAGAGAAGAGCCCGCCCATGATTTAGAGATTGGAAACATGGCTTCTAGTGAAGATACTCCAGAAGCACAATCTGGTTAGCTGACAAACAGAGTGTTAAGGTATGACTAGATCACCATCTATAAGAACCTACATGGGGGACTAAAACTAATATTGAGCTTTTTAGTCTACGCAGAGAAAGGTCTAACATGATCCAAAGGCTAAAAGTTGCAGCTAAACAAATTCAGACAGGAAATATGGCACAATTTTTTAACAGTGAGAGTAATTCATCATTGAAGAGAACAATTTACCCAGGGTTGTGGTGGATTCTCCATCACCGACAATTTAAATCAAGAGAGGATGACATCTCATGGTTGCCCATGACTCTGATTTCCTGCCTGATGGAAGAGATACGTGCAGGATGTTTGGTCTTTTGTTGACATTAAAACATTTATGGTGGCAGATTTCCAAAAGTACAGAGAGAGTCGCGGTGCCTGTCACAAGGGGGCCTGGCTGTTGAAGGAAGATGGGGTTAGCTCTAGTGTGACTAATGATCAGCCTCCACGAGGATGGATGTCGGGCCAGGGATCAGGCGACAGCCTACAGGTTGCTTGCGTCCATAGGCAAGGGGCCAGCTCAGTTAGGGAGAGAAAGCCAGGAGAAAGGACCTCGAAGCAGAGACTCTCCACACTCACCAGCTGGGGAAACCAGGCTGGAAGAGACCTGCTGGGTTTGTAGGGGCTGCATGATGGGTCAGGCAGGACCAGTCTGTTCTGATGGCAACATGGGTTTCAATGGTTTTGGAGAAATAATCTCCCTGGACACACTTACACCCCTCATGCCCCCCAGGCCCCACTGGAAGTCATTGTGCCTTGGGAAACTCCCCTACATTACCGAGGGCACGTCATCCGGCCCAGTGCGCCTCCTAAAGGCCTCATTGACATCCTGTTCCTCAGGCTGTAGACAATGGAGTTCATTCATGGACATATCACCATGTTGAAGAAGGGCCAGGAGCTTGTTGTCTCCATCGAGTAGCTGGACTTGGCCTGAGGTAGGTGATGATGCTGGAGCCATAAGAGGCAAGACAACAATGAGTGGGAGAAGCAGGTGGAGAAGGCCTTGTGCTTTCCCCCAGCTGATGGCATCCTCAGGCGGAGGCAATGATGAAGAGGTAGGAGGCCATGATGAGCATGAAGTGAGAGGTTATGAAAAGAAGAGCCACCAGGTACACGGCCAACACATTCATGGAAGTGTCCCCGCAGGCCAGTGTTCAGGAGGGGCGGGATGTCGCAGAAGAAGCAGTTGATCCTGTTGTGCCCACAGTCACGTCAGACTGAAGACATAGCTGGTCTGGTTCAAGCCCACCAGCCCCCACCATCCAGGAGGCTAGGGCCAGCTGGGTGCAGGTCCCCTTTTCTCATGATGAGGGTGTAGTGCAGCGGGTTGCAGATGGCCACGTAGTGGTCGTAGGCCATGGCAGCCAGGAGGCAGCACCTCAGTGATGTCAAAGAGGGTGAAAAATACATCTGCATGTCACAACCCATAGTGAGATCCTTTGTTCTCCAACACCAGGCTCACCGGCATCTTGAGCACAATGGACGTTGTGTGCAGATCTCAAGCAGGGACAGGCTGTGAGGAAAAAATACATCAGCGTGTGGAGGGACAGGTTGGCTTTTATGATGGCCGTGATGAGAAGTGTTTCTCTCATCAGAGACACTGCGTACATGGACAGAACCATTGCAAAAAGCAGTGCTCATAGCTCCACCAGCTAGAGAATCCCTCGAATATGAATCCGGTCACTGCGGTCTGATTTCCCTTGTCCAATGGCTTGGCATCTTTCGACAGCAGAGGGAATGAACGAAGGCACCAGCATCAGGGAAACAAAGCATGAAAGTCATTTATTTACCTTCCTCTTAAATGCAAAAATACATCCAAAATTTTGGCAAAGTGCTTGCAAACCAGTTAAGGAGGGTGGATGCTCAATTCTCATTAAAATTAATAGGATTTGGATATCCAGAAAATGGAAGCCAGACCATGGGTTCATCTTCTAGGCCTCCAACATCATGACCTAATTCAATCACAACTTCTTAGTAGAGCTGGCTGGGAAAATATATTTTTTCCAGAAAAAAATAAAAGTTGGAAGTCCAAAATCCAGATATTTTTCACTTTTCAGTTGCCAAAAAGAGAAAAATGATTTTTGTTTTTTTTTCATATTTTCTATAAAAACAGGAATTCTACTGGCAAAATTCATAAACTACAATAAAGCCATTTTATAAATTTTTTTTTGATGGAAAATGTTCTTACTAGCACTAGTTACTGGAATCAATTCAAGAATCACTGGGAAAAATTCTCTGCCTTGACTTATGCAGGTACCTAGACTCAGCGATTTTAATTCATAGATTTTATTCCTAGCTTCAAAGGCCAGAAGGCTAGATGGGATCATCTTGTCTGACCTGCATAACACAGGCAGTAATGGCCTCTTATGTTCTTAAAATCAGACCTTGCTCTCTCATGGGATCATATCATAACCTGTGTAGCTGAGGGTACAACTTGTCTCAGAGGGTAGCCAGATTTAAACTAAAGTATAGAAATACATCTTTTAAAGACAGGTTCATGAGAGGCTGAAGTCCCGTATTTGGGTTTGAATGGGGCAAAGGGATTGTAACATTTTCTATGTTTCCTTCTCACTTTGCTCATTCCTGACAGAGATGGGTGACATTTTTCAGCCAAAACTTTTTTTCTTTGGTGGAGGGGAGAGGTTTAAAAATGCAGATGAGACACAGTAACACAGAAACATTTAGCAAATTCATGTCAGTTTCACTGAACTGTTCATCTTGAAAAGAAAAGAAAAGAGAAAATAAAAACTTGGAAA
The DNA here is from genome assembly GCF_003597395.2 of Chelonoidis abingdonii. Classification (NCBI taxonomy): domain Eukaryota; kingdom Metazoa; phylum Chordata; order Testudines; family Testudinidae; genus Chelonoidis; species Chelonoidis abingdonii. The sequence goes on from NC_133782.1 coordinate 41,373,232, forward strand.
AAATCAAAATCTTTCATTTTGACATATCCATTGGGTCAACATGAATTTTTGTTTTGGAAATTCCTTCAATTAAGAAAAAAATCAGAAATGTACAAAAATGCTTGAAATCAAAACAAAACATTTTATTTCAGATCAAACAAAACATTTTGTTCAACACAACACATTTTCTTTTCATTTTGCAAATAATTTTCTTATCAGGTTAGCTGGAATTTTTTTTCTTGATTTGGAGCCATCAGCAAATATAAAATCTATTATTTGCATCATTGTATTTCTAACCGTCAGAAGCAGTTCTGCAGATCAGATCATGGTGGGTTTTGTTTGTTTGTTTGTTTAGGGTTATTATTATTATTATTATTAATATTAATTTATTACAAATTCAGTGCTTCTTATTTTTTTACCCACAAGGTTTTTGAAACATTTTAATAAGACCAACCAAATCATTTTACACCTGCGAACAACCAGACAACTGATGCTAATGATTTTCATTTGCTGGTCACTGGAGATAGATTTCAGCCAGCAACGATCAGTATAAAGGGTGAAAAGCTTTACAATCCCTCGAGCCGTGGGACCAGATGAACAAGTGTGTGAAGCCAGAAGAACTGAATCTTTCCTGTCCTTGTTCTGTGCCTTTGGACTGAACTTGCTGGGACTGAATGCTGGGGAAATTGTTGCAGCATCCAGTGGCTGTACATTTGCTCCCTGTTTGGGTGGAAATGAGCAAGTGTTCAAAGATCAATGGCACATTCTCTAGCTACTAGCCACAGTTTAGCAAAGCAGCAAACAGATCAGATGGAGAAAATCTTTAGCAACATTTAGTTCCTCACACTGCTGTCATTTTAATTGAGAATAAGGAAATGGCCAGCAGAGTGGAGCACAAAGGACAAAGAAGATGTAGTTACACTGGAGAGCTTTCTTGTGTAAGCAGAGTCAGAACGAGTTCTCCCCTGACATATGGTGGTGAGGTGTGGAAAAGGACTCCAGGGGCTGATCTTGGTTGCATGGGCACACCCACCATGCCTAGCATGATGGGACTGCTTGCCCAAATGGTCACTTTGTCTGCTGTGGGATCCCCGGTCTCTTTGTTATTGGGACAGGAGTAATAAAGTGTTGTTATCCTGGTTTTGTGAATAAAGGACGATAGAACTGTTCTTGGCATTTTGTGATGGAGGGACTCACACTCAACTAAGTCGCACTCGCTAGGCAAAGGACATGGGTTCCAAAGCCCAGGGAATTGAGTGGTTGGGGACAGGTATGGGTACACAGTAGTGTGGGTGACTTGTGGGGTTCCTAAATGCCACTTTGATCCTTTGTTTTTCCATAGTGTAATAACAGAACAAATTTTGATTTTGTTAGGAGTCCTGTTATACTCTGCACAGCTGAAATCACTGATTCCAAAATCTAAGCCTTAGGTCTACCTTGGGCTGTGATTCTGAGTTTGACAGCAGTGAGGCTTCTCTACTAACAGTTGAAATCACAAAAGAACTGAAGTTACTAAGAACTGAAATCACTGAGAACTGTGTAAGTGAGGGTGAGGGTGCTGAAAACATGGTGAGTGGCTAGCAGGATGGCTGGCGGAGAGGTGGATCATGTAAGGTGCCCTCATACCTTCCCCCCCTTTCACTCAAGTTGGGAGGTAAACTCTGCAGATGAACTTCTGAACTCTGAGGCTGCACTGGCCAAGGACAGAGACTGTAGGTGGGGTGACCTTCGGGTTTCTGGACTTCAGACACGTGAGCGGAAAAGGACACTGCTAAACTTACTTGAGAGTGGGTCTTTGCTCATGGTTTGTGTTATGAATCCTGTTTGTGGTGTTTCCCCAACATAATGCCACATTGTTTCCCTCCTTTATTAAGAGGCTTTTGCTATGCAGTCAGACTCTGTGCTGGTAAGAGGGGAAGTACTGCCTCCTAGAGGTGCCCCGGGGGGGGAATATGTAATTGTCCTAGGTCACTGGGTGGGGACTTGAGACAGTTTTGCATTGTATTATTGAAACAGAACCTCTAGATACTGAACCCAGCCTTTGTTGCTGCCAACTAAGATGGGCAGAAGAGTTACACTTGCTTTCCTTCTATTTATGCATTGTTCCCATCAGCAGAGATCTGTCACCATATAAAATCCCAAATATGCAATTTTCACATTTGGGATTGTGAATCTGCATCGTTCCTTCGGGCAGGTGCAGTGCTTGGCTGTGTGTGTCTACCCGGGCAGCTCTTTGCCTGTCCCCATTGATGTTAAGTCCCATAAAGTTTCCTCTCTCTGAGTCATGCTTGACAGTGGGATTCTTTATACAACACCCTTGTGCGTGTCCCTCCTGTTACCCAACGACACGCCAACACTAGCAGACACCATTGCTTCATTCTGGATAGTCCCATCTGCTTTTCTGGCTAACTTGGAAGATAAAGGAGTTGTTGATCTGGCTGATGAATCTTGGCATTTGTTACAAAGATGTTCTGTGTAACATCTAGGATTTTTCAAAGGCATTTACACAGCTGTCTGTGTCTTGGTGAGTCCCAAATGATATTGCAAAGAACTCATCCCCCAAGATATTGCCACTGTACACCAAAGTAAGAATTCATCATTAACAAGTGATTATTAATAGCAAATTAATAAGCATTATATAGGAGATTAATATTATGGTGATGGGCACAATATATGATTCTATATAGAATAGAACGATGACATTATTATTATTAGTCATACCATCACCCTGGCCTCTGTTCACCTGACTATGGTGTGAGATCTTCAAGTTCTCAGCAGAAGGAATCAAACCCTTCTCTTCTGTGCTTCACAGGCCAGAGAGCAAGGAAACATAGACACTCAGACCTCACAGTGATCTGTGCAGGTTTGGGACACAGAACCACTAGTGAGAAACCCCTGTTCCAGCCCCCTGTGGTCTCCTCTCCTCCAGTCCAGTGCTCCAGATATTTTATTAATAGTAACACAACTAAGCTCTTCTCTAGCACTTGGAAACAGTAGATCTCAAAGTTTTTTATAAAGGAGATCTCTGTCATCACCCCCATTTTAAAAGTGGGGAAACAGAGGTACAAAGAGAGCTAGTATCTTGCCCATCATCATCCATCAGGCCAGAGGCAGAGTTGGGAACAAGACTCAGGTCTTCTGAATGCTAGTCTAGTGCTCTAGTTACTAGGCCACATTTGCTTCCATAGCAACAGTGGCAAAATGAAGAAGTCTGGGATAATACATGGACCTTGTGGTGCCCTGAAGCCGATTAAACCTAGATACTAATGGAGCAGGAGCACCAGGGAGTGATAGGTTGACTGGCTCTGTGTGTCACTGGTGCTCTTCCAAATCTTCTATTTCTACTTCTGGATTGACTCTAATTGCTGGAGGATCCTCTGTACATTTAAGTCTTTAAACCGTGATTTGAAGACTTCAGTAACTCAGACATAGGTTAGGGGTTTGTTACAGAAGTGAATGGGTGCGATTCTGTGGCCTGCATTGTGCAGAAGGTTGGACAAGATGATCATAATGGTCCCTTCTGACCTTAAAGTCTATGATTCTATGATTCTTAATTGTGGCAGATCAGCAGCTTCATACCCTCATGTACTTCTTCCTGGGGAACTTGTCTTTCCTGGAGACATACTACACCTCAGCCAAGGCCCGCAGATTGCTGGCTGGGTTCCTGGCACAGGACAGGACAGTTATTTTTCCTTAGTGCTTTGGTTTGCATAGAATGCTTCCTCCTTGCAGTCATGGCTTATGACCATTATCTAGCCATATGCAACCATTTCAGCTATACAGTTATGATGAGTCTCAGAGTCTGCCTTCAGCTGGTATTTGCCTCCTGGAAAACTGGTTTCTCAGCCACTGCTTTAGTAGTGGGGATGGTTCTCCAGCTAAGCTTCTGTGGCCCCAATGAAATTAATCATTTCTTCTGGTGGAAATGATCATTCTGGTCTCCTGCTCCCTGGTATCCGTGGTCCCTTTCCTCCTCATTGTTGTGTCTTACATTCTTATCGTCTCAGCCATCCTGAAAATTGCCTCCTCTGCCAGGAGTTAGAAGGCCTTTTCCACCTGCGCCTCTCACCTGCTGGTGGTCTATAAAACCATGACTGGGTGGAGAAAGTGCATAAGGAAGTGTTATTTACCCATTCACATAATGCAAGATCCAAGAGGCACCTAATTAAATTAATAGGCAGCAGGTTTAAAACGAACAAATGGAAGTATTTCTTCACACAACATACAGTCAACCTGTAGAACTCATTGCCTGGGGATGTTGTGAAGGCCAAAAGTATAACTTGGTTCAAAAAAAGAATTACATAAATTCATGGAGGATGCTGATGGAAAACAAGACTTATTGTGTTTTGAAACTCTTACCACCATTAACCAATAGCATGCAAATCATATAGATAACAAGTTGGGGCAGAAAAAATTGTGCAAAAAATAGCCAGCTGCGGTAAAGCAGCAGATTATGACACTGATTTCACCAGCAAGTGCTTAACCGCAATGTTGGTGCATGTCCAAAATCTTAACTATAAAGGTAAGAAGAGCAAGGAAACCATAGGGAGAGAGAAAATACTGCTTGACAACTGCGAGCAAAACATTCTTCCCAGAAGATCTGCAGACGACTGGCCATTGGAAGCGGGACACTGCCAATTCAGCTTCACCTCTGATTGTATGTAATTGCGACTCGTGGTGATTCTAGCTAACTGCAATAGGGATTTTTATGTTAATAAAAGACGTTATGTGTTTGAACTGTGACCACCCTACTATAGTGAAACTCTTGGAGAATAACAAAGGATATGTCCATCAATGGCTATTAACCAAGATGGTCAGGGAGGCAACCCCAAGCTCTGTGTGTCCATAAATCTCTGTTTGCCAGAAGCTGGGACTGGATGACAGGGGATGAATCACTCAATGATTGCCTGTTCTGTTCCTTCCCTCTGACGCGCTGGGCATTGGCCTCTGTCGGCAGACAGGATACTGGACTAGATGGACCATTAGTCTGACCCAAATAATTTGAATATCTGTTCAAATCTTCTTTTGTCTCTCTGCACCTGCAACATGTGTCAGGCTTGGAGGGAGGAGCTAACAGGGGAAAGACCAGCTCAATTGGAGGGTTCGAAGTGGGGTGCAGATCTCCAGCTCTCACTCTGTGAGAGAGATCTGTCTGGGAGCAGGAACTGACTATAGATAGGTTCTGGCCAGACCCTCCCTGGGAGAGGTGGGAATGACATGGGCAGAGCTGGCCTAAGCGAAAATAGCACCCTGGGTGAACTTGTACTTTGCTGTCCCTGGCCCCTACAGGCAACACTCCATCACCCTTGGCCCCCGTGGACTCCCCGGGCTCCCTACCCCCCCATCAACTATGGGCCCTACTTCCTCCCCCCAGTGCTTAATTTGTATTGGAAGGGGTGCTGGGGCTCAGCCCCAGCACAAATTAAGCCCTAGCTGGGCAGTTGGAGAGCAGCAGCTGATGGCCAGATGCCCGGTTCTGAGGCAAAACTGCCATCAGCAGCAGCAGCATCACAGAAGTAAAGGTGGCATGGTATATGGTGTATTGCCACCCTTACTTCTGCGCAGCAGCTGCGGCTCATGGTGCCTGGTACTTGGCCTGCGGCTCAAGGCGGACTCCGCACTGTCACACAGGGGCTGCATCTTGCTAGCAGATGCCAGGGCCATTCCTCAGCCTTCTGGCCACTTCTGGCTCACCAGAGGCACCATTTCAGATTTTGAGGGGAGAGGCAATTTTAACCATGAATCCAGGGGCTACTTAAGCACCTGAAAACTCTAGCTGGTTTTTTGTTTTTTGTTTTTTTTCAGAAAATAACTTAGAAATTAGCTGAAAGGAGCATTTATTTTAAGTTTATTTTTTGTACATTTAGAACAATCAGGAGATAATATAGGAAGATATTCCCAATCCCAGAGCTGGAGGTGTGAGTTCTGGAGCTTTATCACAGAGCTTGTAAACACAAGTTTGATACTTTGTACACTATCTTTACTAGAGACACATAAAATAAATGAAATCTGCTTAAAACCTGCTTACTTTTTCTAACAGACACATTCTGTGTTACTGCCATGATCTACTCTAAATTAGTCAAGTGTTTTTTACTCCACTAAAAATGTATTTACTTAATCTTAAAATACACAATTAAGGGTTTTTTCTCTTTTATTAAGACCAGAAATTTATTTTTCTAATTATTTTGGCATTTATATTTACCAATCACAATCATGTACATGACTCACTAACATTTGACTCCATCATTACTATTACTATTAGACTTGGAACCACATTTATTTTCATATCAATGTTAAGCTATTTTACAGATATAACTAAAAATACAATTTGAAAATATGGGACCTTAATCTGCACAGTGTGGAAAGTATTGTGCTTAGCTATTCTTTTTTAAACTGACACTGCTAAGGAGAGTACAAGCTAAAGTTACTTTCTAAAGGATATTGTTATTTGATTGTACCACTTTAAATAATGAATGACAAAGCACAATATGACGATAGAAGTAAAAATGATAATTACTCCAGCCAGGACAGAATTAAACTTAAGCATAAGAGAGAAACAAAATTATGAAATGCACAGATCAGTCAAAAAACTAAAATAATAGTACTGTAATCCTCAATGAACTTTGAAAGAATAAAATTACAGAGAATATATGTGCATTCCACATTTCATAGAATCACAAAATCATAGGGTTAGAAGGGACAACGAGGGTTATCTTATCTAAGTCCCTGCCAAGAAACAGGATTTGTTGTGTCTAAACCATCCAAGAGAAATGGCTATCCTGCCTTTCTTTGAAAATGTTCAGTAAAGAAATTTCCATAACCTCCCTTGGTAGGCTGTTCCTACAGATAGGAAGCTTTTCCTGAGATTTAATCTAAACCTGCTGTGCTGTAGTTTGAATCTATTGCCTCTTGTCCTGCCCTCTGTGGCAAGAGAGAATAACTTTTCTCCATCTTTTTTATGGCAGCTTTTCAATTATCTGAAGACCATTATAATACCCACCTTAATTCCCTCTTTTCCTAACTAAACACACTCAGCTCCTTCAGCCTTTGCTTATAGGGCTTGTATTCCATCCCTTTGATCTTCCTCATTGCTCACCTCTGGATCCTTTCCAGTTTCTCTACATCCTTTCTATATGTTTGTGACCAAAATTGGATACGGTATTCCAGCTGAGGTCAAGCCAGCGCCATCTAGAGTGTTACTATTGCCTCCTATGGCTTGCATGCTATGCCTCTGTTAATGCAATCTAAAATTGCATTGGCTGTTTTTGTAATAGCGTCACATTCCTGACTCATGTTGAGGTTGTGATTCACCACAACTTCCACATCCTTCTCAGCAGTGCTGCTGCCAGCTCAGTGATCCCCCATTCTGTATTTGTGCATTTGGTTTTTATTCCCTAATTATAGCATCTTAAATCTGTCTTTGTTGAATTTCAATTTGTTGCCTATAATCCAGTTCTCCAATTTATCAAGATCACTCTGAATTGCAGCTCTATCCTCCAAAGTGTTGGCAACCCCCTCCCCCCAGCTTTGTGTTATCTGCAAACTTGATCAGTGTGCTCTCTATATCAACATCCAATTTATTAATAAAGATGTTAAACAACACTGGACCCAGAACAGATCCCCGTGGAACCTCACTGAGTCCTCCTTCCAATCTGACATCATTCCATTAATAGTTACTCTTTGTTTGTGGTTGTTTAAACAATTATGTATCACTTAATGGTAGGTCCACCGAGCCCACATGTCTCCAGCTTACTTATCTAAATGTCATGTGGGACTTTGTCAAAAGCCTTGCTGAAGTCCAGATATATATTATATCCATCGCATTACCCCATTGACCAAATCAGTTACCCTGTCAAGGAAGGAAATCAAGCTGGTTTGGCATGACTGGTTCTTGGTAAATTCATGCTGGCTGCTGGTGCTCACCCTTCATCCTCCAGGTATTCACAAATTGAATGTTTTATACATTGCTGTAGGAACATCCCAGGTACAGAGGTCAGTGTGACCAGTCGATAGCTCCACAGCTCCTCCTTTTCCCTTTTTTAAAGATGGGCACTAAGTTAGCCCTTCTTCAGTCTTCTGGGACTTTCTGTCATCCATGAGTTGTAAATATTTTTGCCAGTGGCTCTGAGATTTCTTCAGTTAATTCCTTTATAATAGCATCCAGCCCCGCTGATTTGAAATCATTCAGATTGGTCACCAAATCTGTGGTGTGATCTTTACTTACCTCAATCTGTATCACTTCCCCTTTATTGTCTATGGGAACTTCGCTAGTCATTCTGGTCAACATGCTATTTTTTGTGAGAAGACTGAAGCAAAGTAGGCATTGAGCAACTCTGCCTTCCTCTCTTCTTCCGTTACCAACTCACTACCTCCACTGAGCAGAGGACCAACAGCGTCTTTGATCTTTCTTTTTTGTCTGACATATTTGAAGAACCCTTCTCGTAATCTCCAACATTCCTTGCCAGCTGTAACTTTTTCTTGGCCTTAGCTTTCCTGATTTTGTCCCTAAACACTCGTGCTATTCCCAAGTATACCTCCTTGGTGACATGCTCCTTCTTCCATTTCCTGTATGTACTCCTTTGGGGTTTTAGATAGCTGAAAAGCTCTTATTCAGCCACGTTGGCCTCCTGTGGCTCTTCTTATCTTTTCTCTTCCTCTTTGTTGGAATAGCTTGATGCTGAGCCTCTAGTATTACATCTTTTAGGAACTGCCAGCCCCCCCTCAATTTCTTTTCTTCATAGTTGGTCTTCCATGGGACTCTGCCTACGGTTTCTCTGAGTTGGTTGAAATCTGCCTTTCTGAATTCCAGTGTAATTGTTTTGTTGTTCTCATGCCCTCCTTTTCATAGGATCTTGAATTCTATCAGACTATGATCCGTTCCTCCCAAGTTCCAGACCACCTCCACGTTCGCAACTGATTCATCCCTGTTGATCAAAACCAGATCCAAAATGGATGATGCCTTAGTTGTTTCCTCAACTCTCTGAATCAGAAAGCTGTCCCCTCCACACACTAAGAATTTGCAGGACATATTATGATTTGTTACAATAGTCTTCCAACACATCTCAGGGAAGTTAAAATCCCCCATTAAAACTAGCGCATGTGTTTTAGGTAATCTTATTACCTGCCTGTGGAATGACTCATCCACTTCCTCTTTCTGATTTGGTGGTCTGTAATAGACCTGCACCCTCACATTGATACTGTTCTTTTCCCCTGTTATCCTCACCCAGAGACTCTCAGTAGGTCTGTCGCTCACTTTTCCTTGGACCTCAGAGCAAATGTAGATATTCTTGATGTACAGTGCAACACCTCCTCCTTTTCCCCCATACCTGTCCTTTCAGAATAAGCTATATCCCTCAGTTTTGACAGGAAGTACCATGATGTAACAACAGCAACAACAATAACAATATGTGTGTGTGTGCGTGCACGTGTGTGCATGTGAAAGAGAGAGAGAGAGTGCATTTGGGGAGTGTGTGTGTGTGTGAGAGAGAGACTGTGTATTGGAGGAGTGTGTGTGAGAGAGAGAATGTTGAGGGAGTGTGTGTATGAGAGAGCAAGTGTGTTGAGGGAGTGTGTGTTTGAGACAGAGCGTGTGTATGTGAAAGAGTGTGTGT
>NC_133782.1:41382921-41391013 GCF_003597395.2 Chelonoidis abingdonii
ATCACTCAATGATTGCCTGTTCTGTTCCTTCCCTCTGACGCGCTGGGCATTGGCCTCTGTCGGCAGACAGGATACTGGACTAGATGGACCATTAGTCTGACCCAAATAATTTGAATATCTGTTCAAATCTTCTTTTGTCTCTCTGCACCTGCAACATGTGTCAGGCTTGGAGGGAGGAGCTAACAGGGGAAAGACCAGCTCAATTGGAGGGTTCGAAGTGGGGTGCAGATCTCCAGCTCTCACTCTGTGAGAGAGATCTGTCTGGGAGCAGGAACTGACTATAGATAGGTTCTGGCCAGACCCTCCCTGGGAGAGGTGGGAATGACATGGGCAGAGCTGGCCTAAGCGAAAATAGCACCCTGGGTGAACTTGTACTTTGCTGTCCCTGGCCCCTACAGGCAACACTCCATCACCCTTGGCCCCCGTGGACTCCCCGGGCTCCCTACCCCCCCATCAACTATGGGCCCTACTTCCTCCCCCCAGTGCTTAATTTGTATTGGAAGGGGTGCTGGGGCTCAGCCCCAGCACAAATTAAGCCCTAGCTGGGCAGTTGGAGAGCAGCAGCTGATGGCCAGATGCCCGGTTCTGAGGCAAAACTGCCATCAGCAGCAGCAGCATCACAGAAGTAAAGGTGGCATGGTATATGGTGTATTGCCACCCTTACTTCTGCGCAGCAGCTGCGGCTCATGGTGCCTGGTACTTGGCCTGCGGCTCAAGGCGGACTCCGCACTGTCACACAGGGGCTGCATCTTGCTAGCAGATGCCAGGGCCATTCCTCAGCCTTCTGGCCACTTCTGGCTCACCAGAGGCACCATTTCAGATTTTGAGGGGAGAGGCAATTTTAACCATGAATCCAGGGGCTACTTAAGCACCTGAAAACTCTAGCTGGTTTTTTGTTTTTTGTTTTTTTTCAGAAAATAACTTAGAAATTAGCTGAAAGGAGCATTTATTTTAAGTTTATTTTTTGTACATTTAGAACAATCAGGAGATAATATAGGAAGATATTCCCAATCCCAGAGCTGGAGGTGTGAGTTCTGGAGCTTTATCACAGAGCTTGTAAACACAAGTTTGATACTTTGTACACTATCTTTACTAGAGACACATAAAATAAATGAAATCTGCTTAAAACCTGCTTACTTTTTCTAACAGACACATTCTGTGTTACTGCCATGATCTACTCTAAATTAGTCAAGTGTTTTTTACTCCACTAAAAATGTATTTACTTAATCTTAAAATACACAATTAAGGGTTTTTTCTCTTTTATTAAGACCAGAAATTTATTTTTCTAATTATTTTGGCATTTATATTTACCAATCACAATCATGTACATGACTCACTAACATTTGACTCCATCATTACTATTACTATTAGACTTGGAACCACATTTATTTTCATATCAATGTTAAGCTATTTTACAGATATAACTAAAAATACAATTTGAAAATATGGGACCTTAATCTGCACAGTGTGGAAAGTATTGTGCTTAGCTATTCTTTTTTAAACTGACACTGCTAAGGAGAGTACAAGCTAAAGTTACTTTCTAAAGGATATTGTTATTTGATTGTACCACTTTAAATAATGAATGACAAAGCACAATATGACGATAGAAGTAAAAATGATAATTACTCCAGCCAGGACAGAATTAAACTTAAGCATAAGAGAGAAACAAAATTATGAAATGCACAGATCAGTCAAAAAACTAAAATAATAGTACTGTAATCCTCAATGAACTTTGAAAGAATAAAATTACAGAGAATATATGTGCATTCCACATTTCATAGAATCACAAAATCATAGGGTTAGAAGGGACAACGAGGGTTATCTTATCTAAGTCCCTGCCAAGAAACAGGATTTGTTGTGTCTAAACCATCCAAGAGAAATGGCTATCCTGCCTTTCTTTGAAAATGTTCAGTAAAGAAATTTCCATAACCTCCCTTGGTAGGCTGTTCCTACAGATAGGAAGCTTTTCCTGAGATTTAATCTAAACCTGCTGTGCTGTAGTTTGAATCTATTGCCTCTTGTCCTGCCCTCTGTGGCAAGAGAGAATAACTTTTCTCCATCTTTTTTATGGCAGCTTTTCAATTATCTGAAGACCATTATAATACCCACCTTAATTCCCTCTTTTCCTAACTAAACACACTCAGCTCCTTCAGCCTTTGCTTATAGGGCTTGTATTCCATCCCTTTGATCTTCCTCATTGCTCACCTCTGGATCCTTTCCAGTTTCTCTACATCCTTTCTATATGTTTGTGACCAAAATTGGATACGGTATTCCAGCTGAGGTCAAGCCAGCGCCATCTAGAGTGTTACTATTGCCTCCTATGGCTTGCATGCTATGCCTCTGTTAATGCAATCTAAAATTGCATTGGCTGTTTTTGTAATAGCGTCACATTCCTGACTCATGTTGAGGTTGTGATTCACCACAACTTCCACATCCTTCTCAGCAGTGCTGCTGCCAGCTCAGTGATCCCCCATTCTGTATTTGTGCATTTGGTTTTTATTCCCTAATTATAGCATCTTAAATCTGTCTTTGTTGAATTTCAATTTGTTGCCTATAATCCAGTTCTCCAATTTATCAAGATCACTCTGAATTGCAGCTCTATCCTCCAAAGTGTTGGCAACCCCCTCCCCCCAGCTTTGTGTTATCTGCAAACTTGATCAGTGTGCTCTCTATATCAACATCCAATTTATTAATAAAGATGTTAAACAACACTGGACCCAGAACAGATCCCCGTGGAACCTCACTGAGTCCTCCTTCCAATCTGACATCATTCCATTAATAGTTACTCTTTGTTTGTGGTTGTTTAAACAATTATGTATCCACTTAATGGTAGGTCCACCGAGCCCACATGTCTCCAGCTTACTTATCTAAATGTCATGTGGGACTTTGTCAAAAGCCTTGCTGAAGTCCAGATATATTATATCCATCGCATTACCCCATTGACCAAATCAGTTACCCTGTCAAGGAAGGAAATCAAGCTGGTTTGGCATGACTGGTTCTTGGTAAATTCATGCTGGCTGCTGGTGCTCACCCCTTCATCCTCCAGGTATTCACAAATTGAATGTTTTATACATTGCTGTAGGAACATCCCAGGTACAGAGGTCAGTGTGACCAGTCGATAGCTCCACAGCTCCTCCTTTTTCCCTTTTTTAAAGATGGGCACTAAGTTAGCCCTTCTTCAGTCTTCTGGGACCTTTCTTGTCATCCATGAGTTTGTAAATATTTTTGCCAGTGGCTCTGAGATTTCTTCAGTTAATTCCTTTATAATAGCATCCAGCCCCGCTGATTTGAAATCATTCAGATTGGTCACCAAATCTGTGGTGTGATCTTTACTTACCTCAATCTGTATCACTTCCCCTTTATTGTCTATGGGAACTTCGCTAGTCATCTGGTCACATGCTATTTTTTGTGAGAAGACTGAAGCAAAGTAGGCATTGAGCAACTCTGCCTTCCTCTCTTCTTCCGTTACCAACTCACTACCTCCACTGAGCAGAGGACCAACAGCGTCTTTGATCTTTCTTTTTTGTCTGACATATTTGAAGAACCCTTCTCGTAATCTCCAACATTCCTTGCCAGCTGTAACTTTTTCTTGGCCTTAGCTTTCCTGATTTTGTCCCTAAACACTCGTGCTATTCCCAAGTATACCTCCTTGGTGACATGCTCCTTCTTCCATTTCCTGTATGTACTCCTTTGGGGTTTTAGATAGCTGAAAAGCTCTTATTCAGCCACGTTGGCCTCCTGTGGCTCTTCTTATCTTTTCTCTTCCTCTTTGTTGGAATAGCTTGATGCTGAGCCTCTAGTATTACATCTTTTAGGAACTGCCAGCCCCCCCTCAATTTCTTTTCTTCATAGTTGGTCTTCCATGGGACTCTGCCTACGGTTTCTCTGAGTTGGTTGAAATCTGCCTTTCTGAATTCCAGTGTAATTGTTTTGTTGTTCTCATGCCCTCCTTTTCATAGGATCTTGAATTCTATCAGACTATGATCCGTTCCTCCCAAGTTCCAGACCACCTCCACGTTCGCAACTGATTCATCCCTGTTGATCAAAACCAGATCCAAAATGGATGATGCCTTAGTTGTTTCCTCAACTCTCTGAATCAGAAAGCTGTCCCCTCCACACACTAAGAATTTGCAGGACATATTATGATTTGTTACAATAGTCTTCCAACACATCTCAGGGAAGTTAAAATCCCCCATTAAAACTAGCGCATGTGTTTTAGGTAATCTTATTACCTGCCTGTGGAATGACTCATCCACTTCCTCTTTCTGATTTGGTGGTCTGTAATAGACCTGCACCCTCACATTGATACTGTTCTTTTCCCCTGTTATCCTCACCCAGAGACTCTCAGTAGGTCTGTCGCTCACTTTTCCTTGGACCTCAGAGCAAATGTAGATATTCTTGATGTACAGTGCAACACCTCCTCCTTTTCCCCCATACCTGTCCTTTCAGAATAAGCTATATCCCTCAGTTTTGACAGGAAGTACCATGATGTAACAACAGCAACAACAATAACAATATGTGTGTGTGTGCGTGCACGTGTGTGCATGTGAAAGAGAGAGAGAGAGTGCATTTGGGGAGTGTGTGTGTGTGTGAGAGAGAGACTGTGTATTGGAGGAGTGTGTGTGAGAGAGAGAATGTTGAGGGAGTGTGTGTATGAGAGAGCAAGTGTGTTGAGGGAGTGTGTGTTTGAGACAGAGCGTGTGTATGTGAAAGAGTGTGTGTTGGGGGAGTGTGTGAGAAAAAGAGTGTGTGTGTGACAGAGTGAATTGGGGGAATGTTTGTGTGTGTGTGTGTGAGAGAGAGAGAGAGAGAGAATGTGTCAGGAGGGAGTGTGTGAGGGAGACTGTGTGTGTGAGAGTGTTTTGGGGAGTGTGTGAGAGAGAGTGTGAGAGAGAATATGTGTTGGGGGAATGTATTTGTGTGTGAGAAAGAGAGTGTATGTGAAAGAGTGTGTGTTGAGGAAGTGTGTGAGAGACAGTGTGTGTGTACGTGCAGGAGCCAATGCTAAATAAAACCCTTCTGTCTTTTGCACATGATCAGGGACCCAGCATTGGGTTGTCACAAGCCCAGGGGCAACCCGGACACAGATGCCATTGAAATAACCCAGCCTTCATTTATGAAGATTATTTACCCACGTACATTGTTATGGTTCAGGGCTAAATGCCCCTTGGAGCCCTCAGTCTCCCTGAGGTCCTGTTCTTCACCTCTCTGGGGTAGAACCCCACTTGGCTCCCAGTCTTTCCTATCACAAACTTTTGAAGCTAATTTAAGCATGTTTTTACATTTTAAAAAATGATGTTTACTTAATTTCCTTCACTAAATAACTATCATCTGTGATATACAACGTACAGGAAGATTTTAGTAATGTTTTCTCTAAATGTCTTGCAGAGTAAGAGCCCCCCTCCCGATAAAAATAGCTTACAGGAATGTGAATTGTGAAGAAATAAGTTCCTGGGGAATAGCAATATTAGACAAAGAAGGGGTTTTACAATAATAAAATGCACAAAGGCATATTTTAGCTTTCAAAGTGGTTAAAGAAGCTCTTTAAGAAACAGCATTACTTTGTTTTTTTAAAGTTTTGCCTAATCAAATTACCCAGAATACAGAAAAGATAACCAATGCATATCTGCTCTGCCTGAAATTAAGAAAGTTTTAAAAAACAGGGTATAATTCAAAACTCCACAACTGAGGGATTTTACAATAAAAATATATTTTATTTCAAGAGATAAAAGCCCCAGCTGGAGTGAAACTCAAGTCAGGCCTTGAGCTAGTGCTTCAGTGAAGGGTATGTCTGCAGCTCATATAAGGCAGGTGTACACTACAGCCAGGATTGACTCTTTGAAAGGAATCCATCAGCGGTCGATTTAGCGGGTTTAGTGAAAACCCGCTAAATTGACAGCAGATCGCTTTCTGGTCGACCCCTGTACTCTACCCCTGAAGAGAAGAGTAAGGTAAATCGACGGGAGAGTTTTCTCCATCAACCTCTGGTGGTGTAGACCCACGGCACCTCCACCTAAGGTATCTCAACTCCAGTTATGTTATTCACCATCATGGCTGACATTCCAACCATCTCCTGGGACCCTAAAATCTGCTATGACACTGTTAGGCCTTCATTGTCCTGATCCTGACAGCTGTCCTGATTTGACAAGGTCAAAGAGAGGGAAATCAACAACACTGCCACCTCCACCGGCTTTAGTTAAGTTCTGAACAGCACCTGACATGTGTGACTTGGTTTCCTGCTCTCATTTCTTCTCTTTGTGAGTCCTTTTCCTTCCCCACCTTCTTTCTTCTCTTTCTTATCTCTCTCTTTTTGCCATTGATTGAATGTTAGTCTGGGTTAGCTGTCCAGGACTGGCTTTTTTACAACACTGCTGTAAACCCATGAGCAGAGAGGCAGAAACAATTTTGATCTTAAACTGCCCAACACTGGTTCAAGTTTGCCAGGTCTCAGAGTTAGAGCTGGCTCAAAAATTTCATGTAATTTTTTTTTTTTTACCAGAAAAATGCAGATTCAGGTCAACTAAAACAATTTGGAAGTTCAGGGAAAAAAAAGAACATTGGAAATATTGAAATGGTTCATTCTGGCAATTCCTAAGTGAAATATTTTGACTTTTTGTTTCAGAAAGACATTTTGTTTAGGAATTTCTCTCAATTTTGAAATTATTTTTTTCCATTATTTGTTGTTTCATTTAAAAATTTGAAAAAAGTTGACTTCAGATTAACTCAAGACAAATTTTGGTTTAGATTCATAAGTTCAGACAAGTGAACAAAAACATTATTCACACAGTTCTGTTTACTGTGGCTGTTCAGACCATATGCTGTGTATGTGTTTCTTCGTTAGTGAAGCTGCAAATGAGAGTCAACACCATAGACAAAGGCTGCATTTTCTCTGGCTGATGTTCTTTTTTCTCCCCTTTTGTGTGTTTGGAGCAAGATCAAACTTTAACAACAGCAGGTACAATGACAGCGCAGGCCATCAGAACTAAGTTTTTTCCCTCTTTCCCTAAGAAGGACAGTTATTACCATCTTTAATTACAATATTTAATATCTTCCTTCGAGGAGAGGCTGAGGGAACTGGGCTTGTTAATCTGCAGTAGAGAAGAGTGATGGGGGATTGGATACCAGCCTTCAATTACCTGAAGGGGGGTTCCAAAGAGGTTGGAGTTTGATTATTCTCAATGGTGGCAGATGACAGAATAAGGAGTAATGGGCTCAAGTTGCAGTGTGAGAGATCTAGGTTGGATATTAGGAAACACTATTTCACTAGGAGGATGGTAAACCACAAGAATGGGTTACCTAGGGAGGTGGCGGAATCTCCATCCTCAGAGGTTTATAAGGCCCGTCTTGACAAAGCCTTTGCTGGGATGATTTAGTTAGTGTTGGTCCTGCTTTGAGCAAGGGATTGGACTAAATGACCTCCTGAGGTCTCTTCCAGCCCTAATCTTCTATGATTCTTTGATTCTATAAATAACTGTCAGACAGAAAGGTTTCCATATAAAATCTCCACAGCCAAAGGAAAAAGGAACAAATAATGTTATTAAACTAAAGGTCTTAGTATTTTATATTTTAAATGCACACTGTTTTCTTTTTCTTCTTCTGTACTTTTTATAAATGGTTCTAATAATTCTTAATGGTGTGTTTGCCATGGGACTAACCAGGTTGAGGTCTCTGTACGCAAAACCTCATACCATGTTTAGCTATTTAATGTCATGCAACAACAGGATCATGTGAACAACTATTACTCTCTTGTGCCATTTATTCCAAAGAACATTTGTTTCTGAACTGTCCTATTAAGTGTGTCTAACTTAGCTTGTTGCACCACACCTGCAGGGTGATCAGGAATTCTTGCACACAGGGTAGTGTATCTAGTCATGCACTAAGAGGAGAAGAATTGCACAAGATTCCACACCAAAACAGGGAAGGGCAAGGTGCCCAAGTTAGGAGGAGTGTGCTTTCAGAGGGTGACAAATGTCACTGCCTCGTTGCGGCCTCTCTTCATCTTGAAAGAAGTTCCAGGTGAGCCATCTCCCACTATCCATGCTAGTTACCTGCTCTCATCTTTGCAAACACATCCCATACCATCCACCTTGTG
>NC_133782.1:41391537-41394403 GCF_003597395.2 Chelonoidis abingdonii
TCTGGGTGCCACATTTCAGGAAAGATGTGGACAAACTGGAGAAAGTCCAGAGAAGAGCAACAAAAATGATTAAAGGTCTAGAAAACATGACCTATGAGGGAAGATTGAAAAAACTGGGTTTGTTTAGTCTGGAGAAGAGAAGACTGAGAGGGGACATGATAACATTTTTCAAGTACATCAAAGGTTGTTAAAAGGAGGAGGGAGAAAAATTGTTCTCCTTAACCTTTGAGGCTAGGACAAGAAGCAATGGGCTTAAATTGCAGCACAGGCAGTTTAGGTTGGACATTAGGAAAAACTTCCTAACTGTCTGGGTGATTAAGCACTGGAATAAATTGCCTAGGGAGGTTGTGGAATATCCATCATTGGAGATTTTTAAGAGCAGATTAGAGAAACACCTGTCAGGGATGATCTAGCTAATCCTTAGTCCTGCCACGAGTGCAGGGGACTGGACTAGATGACCTCTCAAGATCCCTTCCAGTCCTATCATTCCACGATTATTCACTCTCTTATACCCTAGTTCCATAAGCTGTTTCACATGAGGAGGCCCCGTGTCTGTGCATAGCTCCATTGCCTTCAACAGGGATCCACACAGGTGCAGAGGTTCACCAACATGGAACAGCTTGCCATATCTGGGCCTTAGGTTTTAATCTTTTTCTGGGAAAGGATTACATCTACCTTCCCACGCTTGTACAATGCCCTGGTACTGGTTGCCTAATCTTGATTGGTGCACAAGGAATATAAATAGTACTAATAACAACAATAAGTAATAATACCACTGCTTCTGATCAGGCTGCCAGCTGCTTTGCCATGTCTTTAGGCCTCTTTCCAGTTATTGTTGAATCCCTGATCCATCAGTATTCATGCAAGAACTGGCCAAGGAAACTTACTATTACTCCTTAGTTTCATACCACTGAAGGTTACTGCACTTTGCTTGGATACCCAAGCTCCAGGACGGAAAAGGAAAGCAGTACAGAAGAACTGTGGTGGCCAAAACTTTGAGACAGGAAGAAAATGGGATGGGGGAGGTAAGTTAAGAATTGAGCATCTCACAACACAAGCAAGTATTTTTTCCAATAGCACAACCTCTGTGTCCGAGGCAGTGTTAATTTTCTGTGACAGACTAAGGTTCTTTAGAACTTCTTGCTCTCCAGGCCTGCCTGAATAACATGTAGCCATCTCTTTCAGTAAGGGAAGATTACAGCTGTCAAGATCTACACCAGAGTTTTAACTGATGGTGGAGAGTTTTCAGCTTCCCATCTGTCATAGGGTATACAGACCATGGCAAGAAAACAGTTAACTGCCTTTCATTTTAGAATACTGCCTCAGCTGTCTCTAGTCCAGTGTTTCTCAAATGCGGCTACTGCTTGTGGCCACAGCCTCCTGGGCTGTTATGGGGGTTGGGGAGCAAAGTAGCAGCCCCTCCCTGTTGCTCCTGGATGCACTGCCTTGGTGTTGATTGCTGAAGCCACCAGCAGTGGTTGAGCCCTGCTCCCCCTGTGAAGACACCTGGGGCACAATGCTCAAGAACCAGGCAACCGGTGAGGTTCCCAAGTTCCCAGAGGCAGTGGAGTTCAGGCTTTGGACTTCAGCCCTGGGATAGTGCAGCAGCAGGGCAGCAGACTCTGGCCACAGGGCTTCAGGCTCCAGCCCCCCTCCCACCCCCACTGCCCTTGGCCCCTGCTACCTCCCTCGACTCCTCATCCAGGGCTTAATTTGTCCCTAGGCTTGACAGGGTTGAGAAATCTGCTGTGAAAAGCAATTTTTGTATCCTTGTTAATATTACTTTTCACAACAGATTTATTAGCTAGCAATAAATAAATTACAATAATTTGGCCATGTACATGTGCATATTTATTTGTTTTTCCTAAAGCTAATTAAGTATTTTAGGAAGAAGTGAGAGAGTGGCCACCAGCAAAAGTTGGTGGCCGTACTCTGAGGTCCCCATAACAGCCCAAAATATTTGTCCTGAGAACCCCTGAGTCACTGCAGAGATACTCAGGAGAGAATAGAAACAGCTGGGAAAACTGAAAGGATCCTCTTCTTATAATTCCATATAAGAGATCAGATTCTGAAAAAGCAGAAGTAGGAAATCACAGATCCTTATAAGTCCTCAGCAGCGCTGAGACCAGGAAACAGCTTGGTTCTTTGGTCCACTTTCTCCAGAGAAGTTGGCTGAGAAATGCCACCCTATGGGCTACTCTACATTGGGGTGGTGTCGGGGGTGGTGTCGATCTAAGTTACGCAACTTCAGCTGCGTGAATAATGTAGCTGAAGTCGATGTATTTAGATCTACTCACCACGGTGTCTTCACTATGGTGTATCGATGGCAGACACTCTCCTGTCGATTCCCCTTGGCTTCTTGTTGAGGTGGAGTACCGAAGTTGCCATTACAGTGATCAGCAGTCGATTTATCACGTCTATATCAGACATGATAAACCAATCCCCACTGGATCGATCACTGTGGGAGTAGCAATAGGAGGAGTGATTTTTCACATGTTTATCTCTTGACATTTGGCTGAGCATGAAACTATGAGCAAGGAAAAGTGGGGAAACTTTTCCCCCCTCTCTTTAACCCGAAAGAGGTGGGACTCTGTCAAACCCCAACATCTGGGATCAACTGATAAAACCTGTCACTCTTAGACTACGAAATACCTACCTTTTGTTCTGACTGGCATTTGATCTTGCCTTATTGCAGGGGTAGGCAACCTATGGCATGCGCGCCGAAGGCGGCACGCGAGCTGATTTTCAGTGGCACTCACACTGCCTGGGTCCTGGCCATTGGTCTGGGGGGCTCTGCATTTTAATTTAATTTTAAATGAAGCCTCTTAAACATTTTAAAAACCTTATTTACTTTACATACAACAAT
>NC_133782.1:41394503-41429480 GCF_003597395.2 Chelonoidis abingdonii
TTCTTATGTTCCTATGCCCCATTACTGGAGGGAGGGGCTAGCAAGGGAAAGCCCAGCTCATTTGGGGGTTGGCAGGGAGCGGGGACCGATCTCCAGCTCTGACTCTATGAGATAAGCCTGACTCAGAGCAGGAACTGACTACAGATGGGTGTGGGCCAGTCCCTCCCTGAGGGAAGGTGGGTGTGATACAGAACTACTGTTTTAATTTGCTCCTGTAGTAGAAAGAGAAAACCTGAGACATAAGGCCTGATATGAGGGGCCTGGTATGAAGACTAAGGCCTGAAGTAAAGTAATCAGGCCCTGCTGATATAAAGCAAAGTTAGCAAGAGTCAGGCTATAGGCAGAAGTCAGGCCCTGTTACAAAACATGGCTGCCTGCATGTTCACAGAACTTGGCAAGAACAGGGCTGGTATTGCAAAAGGAAACACATTGCTGAGAAGTGCTAGGTACAGGGAACTCAGGCAAACACATTCCAGAAGCATGGTACCAGAACACCCCAATACCTTTGATGGTAGGAACACACTCTTGGAAGATAATAGGTACACACTGACCCCGCCTAAAGATAAGGTCAGTATGACAGTGTGATGGCTAGAGATGTTTTGATGGAACCAACAAGGACAAGGTAGAGGATGGTAACTCATCACATCGGAGGGGCAATATGTAACCTGTTTGTATCAGTGCATCAAAAGGGGTCGCAGAAGGGGTGTCTTGGTTCAGTCAAGGGGAAAGTGGAAAATCACACTTCTCACTAAGCCAAGTCCATTGTAATGAGCATGCATGTGCTCCTGTACCTGCCATACATATAGGGCACTACAGCCATGCTTAGTTGACAGGGGCAGCTCCAGGCCCCAGTACGCCAAGCGTGTGCTTGGGGCAGCATGCTGCGGAGGGGTACTCTGCCGGTCGCCGGGAAGGTGGCAGGTGGCTCCAGTGGACCTCCCGCAGACGTGCCTGCGGAGGGTCCGCTGATCCCGCGACTCCGGTGGACCTCCTGCAGACGTGCCTGTGGAGGGTCCACTGGTCCCGCAGCTCCGGTGGACATCGCGCAGACGTGCCTGTGGAGGACGCACGGAGCTGTGGCGGACCCAGACTGCAGAGTGTCCCCGCGCGGCGTGGTCACAGCTGCTTGGGCGGCAAAATTTCTAGAGCCGCCCCTGTTCGTTGATAAACCTGGCCTGAGTGCCTCACACTGAAGAGTGGTGACAGACTACCCGAGTACAACTTCGAACTGGGGTACCCTGAAGCCTTCTGTCTCACCAGCCTGCCTCCCTTACTTTCACTGTGATTGCTGTGACAAGCTGCAACATCTCCTGTCATGGGGCTCACACAAGCATTTAGCACAGGCAGGGACACCCCGGCTGCAGCTACATGAATGCCTTTGCTAATCACTCAACCATAGAAAACTCAGCCTCACGCTAGGACTCCAGAGCCGTTCAGTCTTGCCCTGGTGTCAACCCTTACCAGTGTAAGTTTATTACCCACTCCGCCCCTCTCTCCCCCAGAGAGGTCAATGCACAGCCCTGTTCCTGAGGCAGATTTCCCTTTGCAAACTTAAAATTAAAACACTGTTTTAGGTTAAAAAAATATAAAACAACTTTACTTAACTTGTGAACTTGGGTGATAGACGTATAACTTTTCTTGTTGTTCTCTGAAGAAACGTAGAAAGTACTTTTCCCAGATCTCCAAATCGTTCCTTTTATCCACCCCTTTTAACTTTATTCACTATTTTATTAAACCAATTTACAAAGTAAATTTAAGTTCCTAAAGATTCAGTTAGGCACCCTAGTGGGATTTATACCACCTCAGTTACCTAAATTAATTGATTTCAACACACATAGGAGCACTATATGTTCGAACGCACACTAGGCACCTATCTGCATGCTTTAGGCACCTAAATTCTTTTAAAAATCGGCCTTTAGTGTATAATACTTTTTTCACTGAGTTGATGAAATATGACGGTGTTACAACACTTACAATATAATCGCTAATATGACCGCCAAACTTCACAGAAGGGCAATGTCTGTTACCTCTGTAAGAGAAGAAAAAAAAAAATAACACAGGCATGTATCAGCAGCCCAGGGTTTGATCTAAGCCTATAATTTCTTCAGCAACATACTACAACATATGTGCTAAGATTCTCCCTCCAGCACTCATTGTACTTCATAAAGGGTCTTTAAGACCGTCCAAAACATTTTTTCCCATGGAAATGTTTAAGTTTTCAGCCAAAAAAATCCAAAAGAGAGATTTTGACCAAAAATTGGAGTTGCAGAGCCTTCTCCCACTTCCCATCATGTTCACCCTAAACAGCTGCCCAGCTGGATCCCTGTTGCCTGTGTCTGAAGCTGCTTTTACACAACTGGGAGCGTCTCTTGCACTGGAGGGGAAACAGCCCTCCTCCCACTACCCAAAATGACATGGCTCTGCCTGGCCATCCCTTCACCATCCAGCCCAGCTCTGGCCCCCACTTCCAGGCATCCTTTTTCCCCATCACTGAACGGGTCTGGAGGAGGTGCAGGGTCTGGACTGCTCCATCTCATGAGTGTGAATTTTCATCATCAACCCAAACCTGACACTTGTTGTTGGGTTCTGTACCCAGTGAATCCCGAACCCAATGCCTGTAGTCAAGTCCCATCGGGTTTGGGTCAAGCACAGGGCTCCACTCCAGTAGAACTATGGAATTACACAATTTTATAACTTCTCAAAGCAACCAGGTGAGACAATACAAAGCGAGACAATGCTAAACAGACATAGTATATTTGGGAGGTAGGGCAGTAATAAAAGAGGACAAGACACACATGAATAGAGAAAGGTGGGAAGGAGGGAAGGAGATGACCGGGAACGGGGAAGGGGAAAAGAGGAGGGGGCAGGCAGAAGGGAGGTCAGGCATTCTTTGAACCATTTCAGTGTTTTTAATCAAATGTATCTAGTGAGTCCAAATACATCTAATTGCTCTCTGTGACAATAGGTTATTCTTTCTGCAGCTGTTAACTCAGACAGGTGTGAATATCACTGGCCTAGTCCTGCATTTTCGCAAAACCCTCTGTGTGGTGATCACTGCAGCCCACAAGAATCAAAGTCTGTGTGGTGGGGTTAAACCCAGCCTAGCAGGTGAATAACCCAGGCTACATTCCATTTACCCACATTTACCCTCAAATACACAGCAGGTAAGATGCAAAATCTGGCCTAGGAATAGTCTTATTTGTTACTCATGTCTCATTTTGAGTACTGTTCTGATTATATTATATTTATTATAAAATGTTTTGGCTGTGGTATAATATAATATATAAACTTTGGGCCCTAAATGACTTGCCCCAGGTCCCACAGGAAGTATCTGGCAGAACCAGGAACTGAACCAGGCTGTATTAAGTCCCAATCACTGGGCTGTCCTACGACATCAGACTATTCCCCGAGCTCAGTATGAGGCAGAACACTTACTTCTATTGCTACCCATATGTTGCCTCGTGCTCTCAATGCAATACATGAAAAAAAAAAAACATAGAAATGTCAGGCTAAGAAGGGACTCAGAACACCATTGAATTCACACACACACACGCACCGAGTTCCCCTAGACCATCCCTGAAAGTGTTTGTCTACCTGCTCTTAAAATCTCCATGAGTGGGGATTTCACAACTTCCTTGGTACCTTCTGGTAAAAGTCTTATGGTAAAACTACAACAAATCTAAACCTGGTGAGGCAGACTCTTGAACCTTCGTTGATATCTGTGCATGGAACTCCCATTAAGCGAGGACCTGTACATCAGACAGAAAAACACTCCTTGGCTTGGGATTCCAAAGGCAGTTCTAGGCATTAGGCAGCTGCTCTCCTTGGGAACGAACCCAAAGGGACTGCTGGTCTAACACCCTATTCCTCAGAGGAAGTGTCTTGAGCTTCAGCTGATGAGTCCCTGGGAAGGGAAGAGAGCTGAAATACTCTGGTTCTACCACAAGCAAGTCCTTAGCCACCAAGGAGAATGGTGCCTTTCTCAGAGGTAGCACGGAATCCAAGCTGGTTTGACTCTAACAAGTATGACAAGGGAAGAGCTAGGAGTAAATGGGACGGTGTCACCCCACTTAATGTGAAAACTTCTTCAGTGCGTCATGGGTGAAAAGCAGGGTAATTTGTGGCAAACGTTGACTAGCAGGACAATTCTGGGATACTGCGTACACTGGTGGTCTCCACACCTCAAAAAGGGCGTTGAAAACTTGGAGATGGTTCAGAGAAGAGTCACCAAAAATATGTGAAGTTTGGAAAACCTTCCTTTCAGTGAGACATGGAGGAAACTTCTCCTGTTTAGCTAATGCTCAAGGAGGATAAGAGGTGACTTGCTTATGGGCTGAAAGGATTTCTGATAGTAAAGGGTTCCCTAGCAGCCAAAGATCCAATGGCTATAAATTGAGGCTGGACACATCCAGGGTAGAAATACTCCACAAGTTTTAAACAGGGAGGGTAATTAAACATTAGAAACATTCAATAAGGGATGTGGTAAAGGGGCCCAGTGATGGAATGTATTGTATTTGTAGACTGAGTTAATTTATTTTACCACATGGATTTCTCTCTCAACTGCTGGGCAGTTCCTCCTATGTGGATTGTGAGTTCAGTGTCAGGGCACCTAAATCCAGATTTTTAAAGCTATTTAGGCACCTAGTTGAATTTTCAAAAATATCTTGGTTCCTCAATCAAATTGATTTCAGTGGGTTTTAGATATCTAACTACTTTAAAAATCTGGGCCCTTGATCTTATTTATGAGTAATGCCCCCATTTGAATTTAGAAAAAAATAATAATAAACATTAGGGTTCAGTGGAAATGCTGTTTCATCTGGACTGAAAAAGTTCATTCAGTGAATCCATTTCAATGAAATTTGTTTGTTTGTTTGTTTTTTCTTCGCCAGAATGGAGTATTCTGATAAGGTCACTATGGAATGTTTCAGTTCTCCATTTTGGCATGACTTTTCATTTCAGTTTTTGTATCTGATATGATGTTGAAATCAGAATGAAATGTTTCATTTTCATCCAAATGAAGCATTTCAATTGACCCACAATAAATAATTTTGTTTCATGGAAAATTTCAGCTTTTTTTTCTGATCCATTTTGGAATGGAAACATTTGCAAAATGCAGAATTTCCCATGAAACAAAACCTTGGATTCCTGCACAGCTCTCAGAAATGTAGCTAACACCCACTTGCTAAATTCCTTCCATTTGGTGATGACATTAGAACTGGAGTTAATCCAGAGGTAGAAGTAAAAGATTTGGAGGTGAAACAGAGCCAGTCAACCTATAACTGCCTAGAGCTCTTGGTCCATTAGTATCTAGGTTTAATCAACTCCAGGGCATACCACAAGATTTATTTATTATCCCAGACTTTTTCACAATGCCACTGTTGCTACAGAAGAGAATGTGGCCTAGTAAGTAGAGCACTGGACTAGCATTCAGGAGACCTGCGCCCTGTTCCCAACTCTGCCTCTGGCCTGCTGGGTGATGATGGGTGAGACACTAGCTCACTCTATGCCTCAGTTTCCCCACCTACAAAATGAGGGTGATGACAGAGACCTCCTTTATAAAACACTTTGAGATCAACTGATTCCAAGTGCTATAGAAGAGCTCAGTGGTGGTATTATTAATACGATATCTGGAGCACTGGACTGGAGGAGAGGAGACCACGGGGGGCTGGAGCAGGGGTTTCTCACTAGCTGCTCTGTGTCCCAAGCCTGCGCAGATCACTGTGAGGCCTGAGTGTCTATGTTTCCTTACTTGCTGGCCTGTAAAGCACACAGCAGAAAGGTTTTTGATTCCATCCATTGAGAACTTGAAGGCCTCAAGCCTCAAGTCAGGTGAACAGAGACCAGTGTGATGGGACAATGACTACTACTACTAATAATAATAATGTCAAAGTTCTATTCTATATAGATTTGTATACTGTGCTGAACACCATAGTACCAAGTGTCTGTATAATGCTTATTCATTTGCTATTAGTGTCACTTGCTAATGATGAATTCTTACTTTAGTGTACAGTGGCAATATCTTGGGGGATGGGTTCTTTGTACTATCATTTGGGACTCACCAAGACACAGGCAGCTGTGTAAATGCCTTTGAAAAATCCTAGGTGTTACACAGAACACCTCTGTAAGCAATGCCAAGATTCATTGGCCACATCATCAACTCCTTTATCTTCCAAGCTAGCCAGAAAAGCAGAGGAAAATCTCTGTAATAAAGCCAGAGTGTCTGCCAGAGTCAGTGTCTCAGTGGGTAGCAGGAGGGACATGCACCAGCGTCTGGCACCAAGAATCCTCCTGTTAGGCATGACTCAGAGAGGGGAAACTTTATGGGCCTTAACATCAATGAGGACAGGGAAAGAGCTACCGGGTAGATACAGACAGCCAAGTGCTGCGCCTGCCCAAAGCAATGATGCAGTTTCACACTTCCCAAATGTGAAAATTGCATATTTGGGATCTTAGACAATAACAGATCTCTGCTGATGGACACAATGCATAAACAGAAGGAAAGCAAGAAAGCTCTTCAGTGTAACTGCATCTTCTCTGTCCTTTGTGCTCCTCTCTGCTGCCCATTCCCTTATTCTCAATTAAAATTACAGCAGTCCTAAGAACTAAATGTTGCTAAAGATTTTCTCCATCTGATCTGTTTGCTGCTTCGCTAAACAGTGGCTAGTAGCTGAGAATGTGCCATGGATCTTGGAATGCTTGCTCATTTCCACTCAAACAAGGAGCAAACATCCAGCCACTGAACGGTGCAACAATTTCCCCAGCATTCATTCCCACCGAATTCAGTCCAATGGCACAGAACAAGGGCAGAGAAGATGCATTTCTTTGGGCTCCACGTGCTGGTTCATCTGGTCCCACGTCTCAAGGGATTGTAAAGCTTTTCATCCTCTAAACTGATTGTTGCTGGCTGAAATCTATCTCCGGTGTCCAGCAAATGAAAATAATTAGCATCAGTTGTCTGGTTGTTAGCAGGTATAAAATGATTTGGTTGGTCTTAGTAAAATGTTCCAAATACCTTGTCGGTAAAAACTACTAAGCACTGAATTGGTCAAAAACAAAGCATCATGATCTGATTCACACAACTGGTTATGACGGTTAGAACTGCAGTGCAAATAATAGATTTTTGAAGTTCTGGCTCTTCCAATACAAGAAAACAAATTTTGGATAACTTGAAAACAAAGTTATTTGGAATGTTTTTTGCAAACCGAAAAGACAAATGTGTTGTGTTGACCAAAATGTTTAGTTTGACCTGAAATAAAATGTTTTGTTTTGATTTCAAGCATTTTTGTACATTTCTGATTTTTTTCTTAATTGAAGAAAATTCCAAAACAAAAATTCATGTTGACCCAAAAAATCAAAATCTTTCATTTTGGAAATCTCAGAATGAAACATTTTGATTTTTTTCTTTTCTTTTCTTTTTTTCTTTTCTTTTCAAGATGAACAGTTCAGCAAAACAGACATGAATTTGCTAAATGTTTCTGCATTTCTGTATCTTATCTGCATTTTTAAACCTCCCAACTGCCCAAGAAAAAAGAGTTCTGGCTGAAAAACGTCACACATCTCTGTTAGGAATGAGCAAATTTAGAGGGCAGTGTAGAAAACTTTACATTGCCTTTGACCATTCAAACCAAAACACAGGACTTCAGACTCTCATGAACCTATCTTTAAACCATGTATTTCTATACTTCAGTTTCAATCTGCCTACCCTCTGAGACTGGTTGTACCCTCAGCTACACAGGTTATAATAAGATCCAATGAGACAGAAAGGTCTGATTTTAAGACCATAAGGGTCCATTATGGCCTGTGTTATGCAGGACAGATGAAATGATCCAATCTAGCCTTCTGGCCTTTGAAGCTAGGAATAAAATCTATGAATTAAAATCACTGGGTCAGGACTCCTGCATAATGCAAGGCAGAAAATTTTTCCAAGTGATTCTTGAATTTATCCCAGTAACTAGCCACTAGTAAGAACATTTTCCATTAAAACAGATTTTCTGCAGAAAATGGCTTTATCATAGATTCTGAGTTTTCTCAGTAGAATTACTGTTTTTATAGAAAATATTCAGGATTGTGTAGAAAAGGTGAAAAATTAAAATCACTTTTCTCTTTTTGGCCACTGAAAAGTGAAAAAAAAATCTGGATTTTGCACTTCCAATTTTTATTTTTTTCTGGAAAAAAAGATTATTTCCAAGCCAGTTCTGCTAATAAATTGTGATTGAATTAGGTCATAATGTTGGAGGCCTTATTAGATGAATCCATGGTATGACTTCCATTTTTTGGATATCCAAATCCTAATAATTTTAATGGCAATTGAGCATCCAGCCTCCTTGGCTGGTTTGCAAGCACTTTGCCTAAATTTTCAGTCTCACTTGGATGTATTTTTGCATTTATCAAAAAAGGTAAATAAATGACTTTCATGCTTTCTCCTCCCTGATGCGTGTGATTTTGTTCGCTCCCTCTGCCATTGAAATATGCCAAGCCATTGGACAAGGGAAATCAGACCACAGGCTCGAGATTCCTCATTCATGGGATTCTCCTGGTGGTGAGCTGCAGGCACTATCTTTGCAATGGTTCTGTCCATGTTGCGATGTCCTGACGGGAACATTCTCATCAGGCCATCACTAAAGCCAACCATCCCTCCACACGCCTATGTATTTTCCTTCCCAATCTGTCCCTGCTGGAGATCTGACACAACGTCCATTGTGCCCAAGATGCTGGTGAGCCTGGTTCAGAAAACAGAAGGATCTCACTATGGGTTGTGCCGCCAGATGTATTTTTCACCTCTTTGGCATCACTGAGTGCTGCCTCCTGGCTGCCATGGCCTACGATCGCTATGTGGCAATATGCAACCACTGCGCTACACCCTCATCATGAGAGGGGCCTGCGCCCAATGGCCATAGCCTCCTGGATGGTGGGGATGCTGTGGGCTTGAGCCAGACCAGCTATAGTATTCAGTCTGACATACTGTGGGCCAACAGGATCAACCACTTCTTCTGCGACATCCCGCCCCTCCTGAAGCTGGCTTGCGGGACACCTCCATGAATGTTGGCCGTGTACCTGGTGGCGCTTCTTTCATAACCTCCCCATTCATGCTCATCCTGGCCTCCTACCTCTTCATCATTGCCTCCGTCCTGAGGATGCCATCAGCTGAGGGAAGCACAAGGCCTTCTCCACCTGCTCGTCCACCTCATCGTCGTCTTGCTTTTCTATGGCTCCGGCATCATTACCTATCTCAGACCCAAGTCCAGCTACTCAATGGAGAGCGACAAGCTTCTGGCCCTTCTATACGGTGTGACGTCCTGCTGAACCCATTGTCTATAGCCTGAGGAACAAGGAGGTCAAGGAGCCCTGAGAGGGGTGCTCCATGGGATGACATGCCCTCAGTGAACGTAGGGTGTGGTTTCCCAAGGGCACAATGAATTCCAGTGCGGTCTGGGGAGATGTAAGGTTGTCCAGGGGTGGGTTTATTTTAAAAAAACAGTGCAACCCACATTGCCAGTCAAGACAGACTGGTCTTGCCTGGCCATCCTATAGCCCTTGCACACACAGCAGGTCTCTTCAGCCAGGCCCCCAGCTGGTGGTGTGGAGAGACCTCTAAGTCCTTCTTCGGGTCTCTCTCCCTAAATGTGCTGGCCTCTTACCTATGGAGCAAGCAACCTGCAGGCTGTCACCTGATCCCTGGCCTGAGATCCATCTTTTGGAGGCTGAGCATTAGTCACAGGTAGCACTTAGTCACCTCCCTTCAACAGCCAGACCCCCTTGTTACAGGCACCCAACAACCCTCTGCACTTTTGGAAATCTGCCCATAATGTTTAATGTCAACAATTCCAAACATCCTGCAGACTCTCTTCTCTCAGGCGGTCATGACAGTCATGGACAACCATGAGTTGTCATCCAATCTTGATTTAAAATTGTCAGTGATGGAGAATCCACCACAACCCTTGGTAAATGTTTCCAATGGTTAATTACTCTCAATGTTAAAAAACTTGTGCCATATTTCCTGTCTGAATTTGTCTAGCTTCAACTTCCAGCTTTGGAACATGTTAGCCTTTGTCTGATAGATTGAAAAGCCCCAAATCCCTTTTAGTCCCTTGTAGGTACTTATAAAGGAGGTCTAGTCATACTTAATGCTATCTTTGCTAAGCTAACCAGATTGTGCTCCTGGAGTCTATCACTGAAGTCATGTTTTCCAATCCTGTAATCATTTTTGGCTCTTCTCTGAGCCCTCACCAATCTACTAACACCTTCTTGAATTCTGGGCACCAGAAATAGACACCGATATCAGCAGCAGTCACACCAATGCCAATACAGATGGACAATAACTTCTCTGCTCCTATTTAAGCTTCCCCGGATCACATTAGCCTTTTTGGCCACAGCATCACACTGGGAGCACATGTTCCGCTGAGCTGAATATATTTTATCATAGAGAAGTATAAAAGGTAATAAATTAATTAATTAAATAAAAATCCCAAATCCCACCATGCTCAGCAGTCGATCAGTCCATAATACTCCAGCCTTGAATATGATTCTTGAACTCTGTTATGACTATCTTGACTCTACTATCTTCCCATAGACAAATAACAAGCATATAGTCTCCAGGTGAGCTTTTCCAAGCTTTCTAGGAGATTAGACAAGCAATTCCATTGGTTTTAATGGGAACAAGGTGATAAAAACCCTTAAGCAGCTTTCGAGACCTCATCCTCTGTCTAAATGAGATTGTGTTTTATATTAAAGGTTAACCCTGAGAGAGGAACAAACAAAAGGAAGAGCACAGTGTGTGCATCTCCTCATTACCTGTTTATATCGGAAGTGAGTGGAAGATGGTAGCTGTGCCAAGCAGACTTTAAGCACTTTAGTCCCCAATTCAGACAAAGATTGAACATGTGTTTAATTTTAAATGTGAGAATTCCTGTTGAGTTCCATGGCACTAAGAATATGCTGAAAAAACTAAACATGTGCTAAAGGTACTTTGCTGAATTGGGGCCTTAAAGAACAACACACAGACAAGGTCAGTAGTGGATTGAAGTGGACTAGGACCTGGATTCCATCCAGCCACAGGACCATCAACAAAGCAAAGAGTTTATGATATTTCTCGCTCAACAGTCTGCCAGTGATGTCCCCTTAGCAGATTCCAATAGTCTCTGGCAGTAGGCAACCTCTGTTAAAGCCCAGGAGATTTGCCCAGCATAGGCACTGGATTCATGGATCCTGTCTTAATCCAGGCCTGATTACAGAGCCATATACACCAGAGCTACTATGGGACTTTTTCCTGTCAAGGAGCAATGGCCTTATCCTCACCATGATAAGTGATGTGCCATATTCTCCATCTCTTTGAGTTTTAGATCCCACGTTAGTGAGGTGACCAAATTCCATTGAAATACAGTCCGAATCAGGCAATAATTCCCTCCAGGTCTCTTGAAAAATATCAGCCTAAACCAAGATCAGATGCCTTTATGAACAAAGCATTCAAGTTTAAACATAATTTGCTGGGTTGGAGGGAAGAATCACTGGATGAAGTTGACTGCCCTGTGTTATGCCGAAGGTCAGATGAAATAAACCTTAAAATATATTATGGATTTTGCGGACTTTTATTCACTGTCTTTAATGGGTCCTGCTCACCTGAGAAAGCACTACTCAAGAAAGGATGGAAGGACTTGCAGAAAAGGAGTCCTAAGTAACGACATCAGAACTGGATGTTAATGGTGTGATTCAACGAAGTGTTGGAGGCTTATAGGCCATTGTTGCTCAGCTCCTTGCTTAATGGTAGCTGCCCAGGGCAGACTTTGAGGCCATATGTTGCAAGGAGACCATGAAATTGGGGTACCTGAGTTTAATTTCAGCCAATCTGGACCTTTTTCTCCAAAAGTTCTGAGCACCGACAGCCCCAGCCATGACCACTGAGGGTATTCAGCAAAAACAAAACAAAACAAACCAGGTCAAACGCTCACAAAAGAGGCATAAAAAAGAAGAGGGATTCAAATTTAGTGGACACTTCAGTAAAAATTGGCTTTGGGGCTTGATTTGTTTCTCAGATGTTCTGAGCATCTGCCGGTCCCATTGGCTTCTTGTGGAGTTGGGTGCGATCAGCAATCTAGAAATCAGGCCCAAGATATCTCAAAGCCAGAGGACACTTTTGAAAATGATGGCCTAAGATATTCATTGTTCTTACTTTTCATAGATTCATAGGGTTTATGGCCAGAAGGGATCATTAGATGAGCTAGTGTGACTTTCTCTATAGCCCAGGCCAGAGAACCTTGCCCAGTTACTACTGGATTAATCCCAATAACTTGATTTGAGTAAAGCATCTTCAAAACAAGTATCTATGTGATGAAATTGGAACGGCTCTGTAATAATTTCTGCACACTGTGTTTTGACCTGGTCATTGGGCCATTTACAAATATTCAGATTTAACTTAGTTAAGGGGCAGTAAGGATAATCAATCAGGAAAGGAAAAAGAATAGCTCATGATAAGCCACTGCTCAGCAAACATCTGAGATCTGATATTGAAAATTCGAGGATAAGTAAAGGCTTGGGAACCAGAGAATCAAACATATGATGGCAAAATTATAAAACAAGTTGTCTGGGGAACCAAGTAAAGGAAGCATAGAGACAGGATCCCACTGGGGTGTCTGAAGAAGCCAGGCCACTAGTTAAGCTAGATTATGTGTTGTTTTAAAATTAGTATGTTTTCCTTCTAAATGCCTTGTTCCTAGTTGTCATAAGTCTCATCCCCACTCTGAACTTTAGGGTACAGATGTGGGGACCTGCATGGACACTTCTAAGCTTAACTACCAGCTTAGATCTGTCCGGCTGCCACCACTCGCAAGCACTACTTTCCTTCACTGGGTAGCCTTGAGAGACTTCACCAATTTCCTGGTGGATCCAGATCCAGTTCCCTTGGATCTTAAAACAAGGAAAAATCAATAATTTAAGAAAAAGGCCTTTTAATCACAAGAAGGTAAAGAAATCTCTGGGAGAGGATTGCTAAGACTACTCAGAAAGTCCCAGAGATGTTTCCCCTGGCAAATTAGTATACACAAATACACAATACCAATTTGACTATTCCTTAATTGAAGGACGTTACAAGAATATATAGCATCTATTTATTTCCTCTCAATACTTATACTTAATAGGGATGAATTCTGGGGGATCGTCTCTGCGCTCGGGACGTACCCTTAAGCAAACCAATGCTAAGTGTTGATCAGATGTCAGGATTAGAGACCTTTTTGCCAGGGTAGGTTGCCGCTGAAATCCTTACGTTTAGGGAATATTTCTGGCGCCCATAAAACTATGGGAAGTTGGGTGTCATTGTTGCACTGTTACCATACAATGGCTGGTGGCGGTTAATGGACTTTGAGGGGTTGATTACGTAAATTCGCTAAATGAACACTCCATGATTGGACTAGTGTTGCAGCAGTTGCTTTGTGCCTACAGGGCTGTACCACATCCAAGTTTAGGGTTTTCACCATTGAACTTGTGTATGGCCGTGAGGGTAAGGGCCATTATAGCTGGTGAAGCAGCAATGGGAGGGTTTATGCCTTCTCCAGGAACTAACATTCTAGACTTTGTAAGCATCCTACAAAGCACCCTCCAACACTCTTTAGCCCTTGCTAAAGAAAACCTAAAGGACGCTCAGGAAGAGCAAAGGCCTGGTATAATAAACATTCCAGAGAACTGTCCTTCAAAGTACGAGACCAAGTCATGGTCTTAAAGGCGCTCCAGGCCCTGAATGGAAGCGTCATGGAAGGAGCATTCACGGTCCAGGAGGCCTAGGAACTGTTACTATCTCATAGCATTCCCACCTCCAATATAAAGGCTAAGTATACCATGTTAATTCTCTTAAGCCCTTTTACAGAAAATTAAAGGTTTTCCAGTTTACAGCCCAGAAAACAGATGACACGGAGGGTCTGAAGGTGTCTACTATGAAGGAAAAAGTGATGGCGGCGTGGAAGAGGTGACCTCTCCACGATCCTTGGGTGTCTGCAGTTTATTTCCTTCCTAATACTAATATCATATACTTAATAATAGGCTGAATGCTGGAGCTTTCCCACTTCGGTTCAAAGCGAAACTGACTCAGACAAAGGGAACTTCCCTCCTCCTTTGAACCATCTTGTTCTTCCATTGGTTCCTCTGGTGTTAGCTAGGCAGTTTGTGTTTAGAATCCACACTCATTTCCTGCTGACTTCACAAGCAGCACTGAGCTCCAAGTTATTCAGTTTAACTAACGTGGACCCAATCTTGAATTTTGTGGGCTTGATTCTGCCAAACTTACTGAAGTAATCAGCACTCACTCAAGTGACCATGTCAACTTTGAGATGGCAAATTGTCTGAGTAACTGATACCTATATGAGTGAGGGCTTCAGGAGGAGCCATATTGCAACAAAACTCTACGGAAGATTCTGATGGACTTAGAAAAACCTTCAGACTCAATTCTTCAACTTTTATCCACTCAAGCAATGACTAATCTTGTGTGCAGGAAGGAGAACTCTTGGACAATTACTAAAGCAGGATTGCTCACAGGGCATTGAAGATTGGTTGCTGATTATAAGCTTCAGGATCCACCTACTAAGGCTGGTGTTCAAGGCATGGGGATTCTGTAGTAGTCTTTCTGACTTCTATGAGATCATTCATACAGGCTTGTGCCCCAGATATATCTTTGGTTCATACTTTCAGAAGCCTGACAAGCTACCAAAGAAAGCTACCTTTGTTCTCTAGTAGTGAGATTTCACAGCTTCCACCCACCGTCAACCTCAGCTTGGACCAATCTACATGGGAGGTCCACTCCTAGACACCACGGTGCAAATAAGTGATGGTACATTAACACCACACTATATCGAAAACCTATCGACCGCTATGCCTACCTTCAGCTCCAGCTTCCATCCCGTGCATATCACACGATCCATTGTCTACAGCCAAGCACTGAGGTACAACCGCACCTGCTCTAACCCCTCAGACAGAGACCAACACCTACAAAATCTCCACCAAGCATTCTCAAAACTACAATACCCGCACGAGGAAATAAGGAACAGATCAACAGAGCCAGACATGTACCCAGACTCCTACTGCAAGACAACAACCAAGAAAGAACCAACAGGACTCTACTGGCCATCACATACAGCCCCCAGCTAAAACCCCTCCAACGCATCATCAGGGATTACAACCATCCTGGACAATGACCCACACTTTCACAGGCCTTGGAGGCAGGCCAATCCTTGCCCACAGACAACCTGCCAACCTGAAACGTATTCTCACCAGCAACTGCACACCGCACCATAGTAGCTTAGCTCAGGAACCAACCCATGAACAAACCCCGATGCCAACTCTGCCCACATATCTACACCGGCGACACCATCACAGGACCAACCGATCAGCCACACCATCACCAGTTCATTCACCTGCACGTCCACCAATGTAATATACGCCATCATATGCCAGCAATGTCCTCTGCTATGTACATCGGCCACACTGGACAGTCTCTACAGAAAGGATAAATGGACACAATCAGATATTAGGAATGGCAATATACAAAAACCTGTAGAGAGCACTTCAACCTCTCTGGCCACACTATAGCAGACCTTAAGGTGGCCATCCTGCAGCAAAAAAACTTCAGGACCAGACTTCAGAGAAACTGCTGAGCTTCAATTCATCTGCAAATTTGACACCCATCAGCTCAGGGTTGAACAAAGACTCTAATGGCTTGCCAACTACAGAACCAGTTTCCCTCCCTTGGTTTTCACACCTCAACTGCTAGAACAGGGCCTCATCTCCCTGACTGAACTAACCTCATCTATCTAGCTTGCTTTCTAGCATATGTATAACCTGCCCTGGAAATTTCCACTACATTCATCTGACGAAGTGGGTATTCACCCACGAAAGCTCATGATCCAAAACGTCTGTTAGTCTATAAGGTGCCACAGGATTCTCTGCTGCTTACTAGGAAACTGACTGATTCTTTAGATACCTAAATACGTTTGAAAATCTGACCCTACATGACTTTATTAAAAAGTATTTATACCCCTAAATTTGTCGGATGTGTTTGAAATTCTTACCATAAGTGACTCACCCTGGAAGTTTTTAGTGGAGCAAGGAATTGAATCTTGTTTTTCTTTAATCTCAGGATTGGGTGAGAACCATTGCATTATAGTTCCCCCAAACCACCAGCTTATCCTTCCTCTCTGTCTTAGATTGAGTGTGTGAAATGTAGTTGCTCTTGCGTTCAATCTTGTGATTGATTTCAGTGGCTTCAGGATTTGGTCCTAAACAGCCTGAGGCAAAACCCTTATTGTAATGGGGATGACCTCTTTCCAGCCACTCTCCTCCGCAGTGCCCCCTTCACATCCTCGTTCCTCAGGTTGTAGATGATGGGTTTCAGCATGGGAATGACCACAATATAGAAGAGGGACAACAGCTTGTCATTCTCTGGCATGTGG
Source organism: Chelonoidis abingdonii (assembly GCF_003597395.2). Classification (NCBI taxonomy): domain Eukaryota; kingdom Metazoa; phylum Chordata; order Testudines; family Testudinidae; genus Chelonoidis; species Chelonoidis abingdonii. The sequence continues at coordinate 41,410,931 of NC_133782.1, forward strand.
CTGGATCTGGGATGCAGATACATGATAATGCCGGAGCCATAAAAGAATGTCACCATCACCAGGTGTGAAGAGCAGGTGGAGATGGTTCTGTGCCTGCTCCTCGGGGAGGACATTTTCAGGATGGAAGCGATGATGTGGGCATAGGAGGTGAGGATGAGGATGAAGGGGGTGGCGAGGAAGACCACGGTAACCGTGATATTGGACATCTCATTGTGGGATGTGTCAGCACAGACCAGCCAAGGCACCGGCGCCACATCGCAGAAAAAATGGTCAATTTTGTTGGGGCCACAGAATAGGGAGAAGAAGACCAGTGTGGTCTGGATGATGGAGACAGGAATCCCACTCAGCCATGAGCTGGCCAGAATCCAGGCACAAGACCTCCTCTCCATGATGGCCACATAGCGCAGAGAGTGGCATATGGCCACATAGCGGTCATAGGCCACAGCAGTGAACAGAGCCTAGGAGAAGGAGCAAATACATCTGAACTGCACAACTGGTGAAGGAGATGGCATTATCCCCAGTGAGGGAGATCGCCATCATCTTGGGCATGGTGACTGAGCTATAGCAAATCTCCAGAAAGGACAAGTTCCTCATGAAGAAATACATGGGGATGTGGAGGGCAGGTTTGGCCAGTGTGATGAGAACAATGAGGCTGTTTCCCAGCAGGGTAAGAGTGTAGATAGCAAAACACACCAGGAAAGCAGCACCTGCCCTAACAGGCTACTGGAAAATCCCAGATAATGAACTCACTCACGACAGTGCTGTTCCCTGTGCCAGTTCCTCACAATTGTGTGGTAGAGTTCATCTGTAAATTAAAAATACAGGATGGGATAAGAGACTTAGGGTTTGGCCACACTTGCAGCTGTACAGCACTGGACGTTAAAGCTGTCTTCGTACAGCTGTGTAGGGAAAGTGCTGCAATGTGGCTACACTGACATCATACGAGTGCTGCATGTGGCCACATTTGCAGTGGTGTTGGAATGGTGCATTATGAGCAGCTATCCCAGCGTTCAAGTGGCAGCAACGTGCTTTCAAAAAGGGGTTGGAGTGTGGACAGGAACGTAGGAAAGAGAGAGAGTTGATTTTTGGAGCTGACACTGTGTCAGCTCCCTGCCTTGCAAATCCGACCCTTCCCGCACCCTCTCTCATTAACTAAATGCAATAGCCTTCCGCACGACCAGATAAGCAGCTACTCCGAAACGGACTCCCCACACCTGCCGTGCTGGTTCTCTCCTCAAGCAAACACTAGGATCCCCCTGCCTGCCTCTGCTTGAGCAACAGTAAGCTGTGTTTGTTTTTTAGATAAGCAGCTCCAGGAGCCCCAAGTTCACAACAAAACAAAGAGAGGCATCACAACAAAACAAAGAGTGTTATCTTTACTTAAAAGCATTATGGGAAACTTCTGGAGGTCAGTGACAGTGTAGTAAGATTAATTACGGTTTACACTAGCACCCCAGCACTGCAGCACCAGCGGTGATCTCTTTATTCCTCTCGTCGAGGTGGAGTACAACCAGCGCTGTAGCCAGGGGGATACAGCTCTGTATGTGCCTTGCCAGTGTGGACGGGGAGTAAGTTACAGAGCTGTAAAGCCACCACTAGCGCTGTAACTCTCAAGTGTAACCAAGAAATAGAACAGAATAGAAGAGAGAGAGAAAAGAGAGAGAGAGAGATGCGGGAGTATGAGGATAGATAGATAGATAGATAGATAGATAGATAGATAGATAGAATCAAGGGTTAGAAATGTGTAAATCAACATACTAAGATCTAGAGAGATAAAGAGGAGAGTGTGTATGGAAACAGAAAGAAAAACATGGGTTAAGTTACATGGAGGAGTAAATTAAGATCTAAATATAAATTGATGGAGCATATGTCTGTTTATGTAAGTAATTTTTTCTCCCTTCCTTTCCAATTCATTCACTTTTTAACATGCTTTCTTTATTTAAAAAAATTAATTGCTGTAGGAAAGCTAATGCTATTAAATGACGTTTGTAATTTCCACCCAAGGCTCGAGGTAAAACTAGGAAATACAGAAATCAGGCAAGCCAAGAATGATCATCTGCTGAACATTTTACAAGAATACAGTAGATATTTTTAAGATCATTGAGAATCATCAGGCAAAAGAGTATCTAACGTACCTTCCAGATCAAGAGCTCCTTTCTTATCATATTCCAGGGATCTATTCTATTCTATTCTATTCTATATGGTTTTGCAGACAGTGCTCATCACGGTAGCAGTACTTAATCTATGAATGTGTATGTCTTTAAATGTTTCTGTTTTTAAGGCATCTTTGACATCCTCCTGTGATGGGCTCCCCAGAGTGTAACTCAGTTAATTAACAGATGAAAAGAACTAAATTGTAATACTGCTTTCAGAGTCATTGAAATCCATCAGAGAAATACACTGTCTCTTTAAATATTCTGTAGGCTAATGGTTTAGTACTTCTGCTGGAATTCTCACAATAAATAAGCAATGCTTTAATTTCCATACCTGAAGCTGTGTGTCTTCTTGTAGTTGTATATCATAGTTGTGGCAATGTCTCCATATGAAATTCTCTACCTGCCTTTCAAACAGGGCATACACAATGGATCATAAACAAATTGTCTTTGTCTACTAATCTGGATCCCACAGCCTGTTCAGCAGATGATCATTCTTGGCTTGCCTGATTTCTGTATTTCCTAGTTTTACCTCCAGCCTTGGGTGGAGGCACACTCTGGGGCCTTATTGTCTGACCTAAAAATGACTTGTCACATAAATGGGAATTTTCAAAAATACATTTCATGCTGTGATGAAAGGTGGGACTTACTGGTGGGGTCATCCAGTGAGTAGGTCAGTGACCACCTTGATTTGCACTTCATGGTGTCTGCTGCCTCCCATCGACAACACCTCCAGTAGGTAGACAGCCTACCTGTCAGTGGGTGGCTATTTGGCCCTTTAGCTGGCTCACCATTTTAGCTCAACCTCTCTTTCGGGGCAGCAGTGTCCAATGAAGGTTAGAGGTCTCTGCGTCCTTACAACAGGGAAGGAGGCTCAGTCGATCTCCTGGCTCCTGTAGGTGGCTCATCATGGCCACAAAGCTTTCAGCATCAGTATCTTCTCTTTACTCCAATGAGGGATGGCATGAGGTTTGTGTCTCTATAAGCCAAGGGCATTTGGTAGGGGGCTTGGGTTCTCGTACTCCACCAGAATTTGACCCAGGCCCTGTGTCAGGGCCCCAGAGTGTGCCTCAAGATTGGCTATCCCTGAACCATTTCCTATCATCTATTTTCCCTCCACAGTCTCCGTCCAACTTGAAGATACAAAGGGGGAAAACAGGAACAACTGAACTTTCAGTCCATCTGGGCTAGCATCATCGTCCTTACCTCCCAGCAGAAGGTTCTATGGCAGCTTTGGTCTATGAGCCTAGGGCAGAGTTGTGCCTGGTTCCCTCTGCCCCAATGGAGTTGTCTGGCTCTCTTGAACCGTGGATGGGATAATGGTCAAACAGAGCCTTTGATGGTCTAATTCTGCTCTAGCAGTTTATTCATCGATTCTAGTGGGGCCAGGCCCAAACTGATCCAGATTAAAATCCCATCCCCTGTATTCCTTTTTGCTGGGTCATGTTCTAGATCCCCTTCTTGCTCTCTTTGAACTCAGTGGAAAACACTCACTGCAGTTAATTGGTCAGGACTGGGTCCTAAGGCCATGTAAGGGTGATGGCAGGAAGAACAGAGAGGGGGAGCTGAAGGCAAGGACAAGAAGAGAGAAGGAGACAGGAAGGTCAAGAGAATAAAATGGATCATTAGAGAAATGTGGACCTGATTTAGCATCACCATGCACCTTGTGGAGTCCTTTGCAACCATGCAAAAGAAGCTAAAGATAGCTTGAATGGCCATGTACTATTTACACTCTCCTTGCACAGGTGCCAAGTTACCAGTGTGAAGGAAGAAATAGACTAGACTAGACTAGATTAGAATAAACCTGTGTGTTCTTGTTTAGACTAGACTTGACTAGAACCAAAATGAATAAAATAGAATAAGCCCATGTGTTCTAGAATACAATAAACTCTTCTGTTTTAGTTATAGAATGGAATGTACTCACCTATTCTAATTTGAATAGAATAAATAGAATAAAGCAGACCAATATGTGTTACTTTAGCATCGAATAGAATAGACCCATCTGTACTGGTTAGTAGAATAGAGTAGAATACTGCACAAGGTGCAAGGTGATAGACTATTAACCTCAATATTCTTATGAATCCTCTTCCTTGGATGTCCAGAGTTTTAAGCTATGGTGTTATGCCTGGAACGTGACATTTATAGTCTTCAGCAGCAGTTCCCACACTTTTCCCTGAGGTCCACTGATGAAGCTGCAATAGGCAGTGTGGCCAACCATTAACACTTTTTGAGGAAACTTCTTAATTTTAATTATCACACACATATAACTGTAACACTGTAAGTAACCAATGTACATTTTTCCTTTGTATTTTAATGTAAACAATTGTAATAATAGAAATCCTTAGGAATTTGCAATTAAAAAAACCTCCAGTTTCCAGTGCTTTGAAACCAAACTCTTCTACTAAAATTACACTTAAAAAAATGTCAAGAGCAAAATGTACTGTTCAAACAGGGAGAACACAATATTGTATAAAAATGAACAATAAGCAACACAACACTGTTAACAAAATTGTTAAAAATCCACATTGTTATCATTTGCTGATTTTAATACAAAATAGTTGTCCGAATTTGAACACTATGTTGTGTTTTCAATTTTTTTAGTGTAAAGTCTGAATTTCTGTGCTGTGTAAGTGAAGACCCAATCCTACTCTCTACTAATTAGAAAATAATTAAATATTGTAAATACAAATATAAAATAACAGTTATATTATAACACACTGAGGCAATAGGTACTTGTCCAATCTGGCAAAGGAGAATCCAAACTTCCAGTATCTGTCACCATATTTTCTAACCACTTTATTTTTTTGGCTGACTCATTTTGTGTATTGTTAGCGTAGCATGGTCTCGGCAATTTCCATTATCTTCTCCGACCAAGCGCATCCTATTCGTTTTCAGAAAATAAATTGAATCCCCTGTCAGATTGAAAATACTGAAAAAAACCACAGTCTCCGCCTTTTTACAGCTTGTGGCAAAAGTCAGACTGTGTATGATGTGCTAAGGTCACCTGCAGTGAATGCACCATTGGACCTCACAAGACTTAATGACCATATTGCAGCTGTTTTTCTCATTCTTGCTACTCAACTTTGCAGCTTCAAAACATTGCATTTATATAGCTTTTACTTAAATTACAGAGGGCATGTGGAGTTAAAGGATTTTACCAGAGCTTGACGGGAAGATGCAGTTTTCGCGGCGTGACCACCTTTGGCCGCGGGACAACTACTTGGGAACCGCCTGGTCTACAGGCGTATATGTAAGCACCTAGCAAGAAAATCAATGACCATCGAGCCTCCAGATGGTTGCCGTAGGGAGGAACCTTCCCATGATGCACTGAGGAGCTCTGCTGCAGCGTTCAGCCCGAAATGAGCAAAGCAGGCATGACATTTGCAGTGGGAAAAATCAATATTATCTTGGCCGATACAATTCTAAGAATGCCACATTAATAACATATATGTATGGTTACATTGCTGTCACACTGAGGCAAATGGCAAAAGCTCTTAATTTGAAATGGTCTTTGAGTTAAAGTGGCCCCTCTGTGCTACATTCCATAATTTCTTTTCTGTGATGATTGCAACTTCATCAACCTCTCTTAATGTGCGCGTTTCTAAGAAAATGGAGCCACTCTTGTTTGTAGAGTGGTTTGCAGTTTTAAATCCTTTTTACTCCAATGCTCGTGTTCCAACTGCTAAATAAAAGTAAGCTTATGGTCATGTCATCACTTGTACAGCAGAGCCCCCAAAGGGAGGAAACACAGGTGCACCAAATCCCAAAGTGTGGAGTAGTGTTCCCAGGTTCTCATGTAAGAATGGAAAACTGGGAAATGTCATCCCCAGATAGATAAGGGCAACAGACTTATCACCTGCTGAGGTGCTCTCAAAGAAACTAGAAAGTGGACAGCTGTGCAGCTAGCCATATAATTGTGACTCTTAGTTTTAGCTCAAATGCCTAAACACACTGTGGAGAAAAACTCTTTGTGCTAAATATTCAAAAACTTTCAAATAAGGAGTGAGAAAGCTCATAGTGCTCACCCCTTGATCCAGTAAGCCTCCAGCAAAAAAAGACAGCTATAGCTTGACATCTTGATAGAACAAAATTTCTAAAGTAGACATTACTAAAATAAAAAAAATTAAAATTAAAATAAAACTTTTCTCAAGGGAAAGCAACAACGATAAATTGTTCAGGGTTTCTATATATAACAAATCGCCATCTTTCCTGTCTTTCCCAACACACATACACACAATTCACGATTTTGGGTAACTCTTAATACTAATAATTCATGTGAGCTGTGCCTTGGTCCCCATTCTGGGAAGAAAAAATGTGCATGAAATCAAATATGTTCACAAGTGATGCAAGTGGAAAACTTGTAATTGAACATTTTATTTTATTCTACTTCATTTTATTTTATTGCACACCCCTGGGTCCCCACCAAAGAAAGGACGAGTTTCCCGAACTTGAGACCATAAAATACTTATGAAAATATGGGTGAAAGAACAGTGCATCAGGCAAAAACTTGACCTATGGTTCTGTGGCACCAAGAATATGTATCCCTTTTCTGCAACCCCATTAACAAAGTTCCACTACTGCAGGCCAGCAGAAAAGCTCTGATTGGGCCAGTGCCCAGCATTTGCACAGGGGTGTTTCACTGAGTCATTCATTGTCCTCTGACCAGGACATAAGAGATGAAAAAGAAGAGTAGCTCACCATGGGGTGTGGTGGATTTTCCAAGGGGCGTGGTGGATTTTCCATCAGTTGGAGTCCTTAAGTCAAGACTTGACGTTTCTTCCTAGAAGATACAACCAGAAGTGATGCGCTTAGTGCAGGAATCATGTGGTGGGAAACTCTGTCCTGTGTTGTGCAAACGTTTGGAAGAATTCATTTTTCTAAATAGTTCTGAGGGATGATATCAATGCTTTCTAAAGCATTTTTTAGATTGTTATTAATTTAAATTTTCACAGTTGTGTGAAATTATGGAGGGGTGGTTTATGCCTTATATCCCTTGCAGTTTATGTTTTAGGATTTCAGCCAGCTGCCTCCAAGGGTTAGTAAAGGATTTTCTGTCTCTCTCTCTCAGGTACTGGGCTGGCTGATTCATACTCACGTGACTTAAGGGATGGCTTTCCGTTGAATGTGCTGGTGCCTTGTCATGAGCATACAGGCAGTGTACCCAAACAGTGTCTGGAATGCTGATAAAGTGTTTTGTAGATAATAAACCTGGACAAACAATATTCAAAGTTCCATCTTGATCTGGTCAAAATTGATAAGTATTTTCCATAGGGAAGAACAAGCAAATTAAATATTCTTTTTTTTTGGTAATATATATTTTGTCAAGTTCTTGGATGATAAAAAATGCCTTTTTGTTTGTTTGTTTTTCCATTTTGAGGATGTTTCCTGCTCTTTCCCCCTTTCTACAGTAAAAGAAGGAGGTGGGAGGAAAAGGGGAGAAAAAAATCAAGAACAAAAAAGAAAATCTGGATTTCTTTTCATTTGTAAAATAAAAAAAATTTAAGAAAGAGAACAGAAAGAAAGAAAGAAAGAAAGAAAGAAAGAAAGAAAAATCATTTCACACACACACAGAAAATCATTTCATTCTGTTAACATTTTTTCATGGATTTTTTCTGGTGTTTTTACACATTTTTCACAGAAAAAAGATGAGATGGGAGAAAAAACCTGATTTCATTTTTCAGGTTTGAAAACAAAATAAAAAAATTTCAGTTTTAGTTTAATCAATGAAAAGCCAATGCCCCACAACATTTCTATTTATTTTTTAAGATAAAAAAAATCAATTTTTCATGAGAAGAAATGTTTGTTGAAAAACACAACCAAATCAACAAAAATGCCTGCCTCTGGGTATAACTTGTGAGTGAATGTTGGTATAGAATACCTGTCAATCTGAGCTTGCTACTACTGCCATCTTCACCTCACGGCCCCTGCAAACCAGCTGGTGTTCATTACACACACACAGGGCACATGTGGCCAGTCACAAACAATGATGTCTTCACAATTCACCAGGAACGTTGTTATATGGGCTAAACCCAGCTGATAAGGACCAGATTGGGCCAGGCAACAGCACCAGGCTCACAGGGCCCTTGGAGGTGGGGAAGTTGGACAAACACAAAGAAATGAACCCAGAGCCCCAGTCAAGAGGGACAGTCCTGACCCAGCTGGGGGGTTGATAGTGCACTAGCAGATGTGCACTCATAGAACCGAGGCCATTCTTGGGGATGGCCTGTGAAATGGTCATTGCAAAGGGACTCAGCATATGGCAACCCCGGAGAGAATCTGCTTTGCTGCTACTAACCACACTGAACAGTATGAAGGCAGGAAGCTGCTACAGTGAGTGTCCCCACAAATGATAGCAGAATCAGGGACTGCACCGTAAGTCCCTGGTGGCATAGACAGCCCTGAGATGCCTTGAAGCTTTGGCAAATGAGGGGAATGATTAGAAAATAGTTATAGAGGTAGTCACCAGGTGGGACTGTTAAACATTGTTTTAAAAGTTTTTTATTTGCCTTTGCTTGTGAGTTTCTGAAGAAGTGCTGTAGGGCTCTTCAGTTTGTGACTCAGTTTCTTTTGCAGTGACCTGTTGCAAACTGCAGAAGAGTTTGCTTCCTGTCATAATGTCCATAAATAGAGTCAAATATTAGGATAGAGCTGCTTCTTTGGAACAGACCTAGGTGCATGGGTCAAGAGCCCTAAAAGAAGGAATTTCATGCATGTTGTTTCTTTCCACCTCTGTTCCAGGACTGGTTCATGTAGTGTCAAGTTACACTAAAAAGTAATCCAGACTCCACATCACTGGATTCTCTTCCAATGGGAAACCAATCTCCAAGTCCCGGTTTCTGCTGTCATTCAGAAGAGGCCAGAGATTATTGTCAAACAAATAAAGATTAATAATTAATAATCACATCAAAGTTCCTTGGGGTAAGTATTTCCATTGGGATTGGGTGTGTGTATTTTGAATGTGTGTGTGTGTGACAGAAAGATTTCCTTTCAAACAAAGCCTTCACTTGCAAACGACAAATTAAATTAACATTCTGTACCCTTTGTTTTTGCTAAACTGCATGATCTGAAAAACCAATCTGACAGGCTTTACTTTTCCAAGCCATTCTTACTTATGAAGTTTCTCCACTGAAGACAAAGCGACAACTGACATGCATAAAGATTACTCAGCAATGTCAGTGTCTGCAGGGCCAGGCACTCCATGAACAATGTGTTACATTTCAGCCATGCAGAGCAATGATCTCCTAGGGCCGGGATCAGAAAGGGGAGTTCTCTGGGTGTGGGCAATTGATTGCATTAGGACAGTTTGTACTGACTGCACAGAAAACCCAGCACTAACTCCCCAGGCTCAGTCCCTTTGGAGGTGGAATCAGGGGAAACTCACCCTGCCGTGGAGAAGGATACAAATATGTGGTAACCTCTGCACTGTGCAAATAGAGAGCAAATAGCATGTTATAACACAGCACACAGCAGCTGCTTGTCCATTCGGGTAGATGCAGGTGTCTTTCCTGAGAAGATCCAGATTTTGCAGAGAAAGAGAGAGACAAGAACTTCAGCTTATGAATCTGTGTCCTGGCTGCTGAACACAGAGAAACAAGAGCTCATTGCTTCAAGCTTCAGCTATCCTGTGGTTACAGGTGAGCACCATCTTCCATACTGCGTTTCTATCCCACCTTCCAGACAGGGGCATGAATGGGCTTTGTGAATATGAACTGTGTTAGCCTCACCTTCCCACAGCAGTGACAGTCAGTGTTCATAGCACCATTTAACTGTGAGAAAATTGAGATACATGTCTTGTGAAAGGTCCTCAGCTAGCGATCTGGTCCACAGAGTCCAATGGAGTTATGGTTCACTCACTCCAGCCAGGGCTCTGGGTCAGTGTGACTAGGCCAAAGCCTGGAGTATCATAATGGGAATCCAAACAAAGTGAAGCAGAAAGAAAGGACCATAAAAACAACATGTAAAATGTAAGGAGGAAATTAGCAGGATGGCAAAGGGTGGCTTGGCCTTTGAAGGGAGCTGGGCTCTGCCCCAGTGGGCTATGCCCACCTCTGCCTTGTCTCTGAAGCCGCTTTGAGTTTAGGTTTGGGTGACAAGACGTAGCTAGGGATGGGGCTTCCTAAGAGGAGGCAGCTGAAGCTCCCTGATCAGATATATGTGAGGAGCTGTCAGAGAGCTGGGCTGACAGCCAGGGAAAGAGGAGAGGGCTGCAGGGTGATTCTGCAGGGGATCCAGACGGAAGCAGAGTCAGAAAGGAGTGGGAAGAGAACCTTTCTAGCAGCAGTGAGGTGTAGGAGCGAACCTGAGAGGACAAGGAAGAGGCTGCTGGGAGATTCTGGCTCTGAGTGAAACAGTTATTTCAGGTCAATAGAGAAGACCTATAGAAGGAGAGGTAATTCAAAGGCACAACAGTGGAAGTTGGTTTGATGGAGGGATGAGGGGGGAAAGTGAGGCTGCAGCGGAGCTGATAAGAGAAAAGTTGACCTGCCATAGGAATTTGAAGACAAGTGTCTGAGTTAAAGCAAGCAACAAACTCTTTAGTTTGTCTGAAGCAGGAAACTACAAGACCTCTGTGATCCACTGAACTTCAGGGAATAATGATAAGGACTAAAGTTGATAGGAATTTTCCAATACTCAGTTTCATCAGAAAAATGGCAACTCGTCAGAATGAAAGTTCATAGAAGTCATAGAAGTTTAGGGCTGAAGGGACAATAAGGGATCTAGCTCAAGCCCCCGCACCTAGACAGGACCAAGTAAACTAGCCCTCCTGAAGATGTTGTGGCAACCTGATCTTAAAAACCTCCAGTTGATGGGAGTCCACAACTGCCTTGGAAGCCTAGTCCACAGCTTAAAACTTATAGAGAGAGAAAGATTTTCCTAACATCTGACCTACATCTCCTTACAGCAGACTAAGCCCATTACTTGTTGTCCTACCTTCTGTGGACATAGAGAATAATTTTTCCCATTATTATATAAACCTTTAACCTATGTGTAGACTATTATCATGTCCAGCCTCAATCTTCTGTTCTCACCTTTCTTTCATGGTGAAGTTTCCTAATTCTCTGTCATTTTTGATTGCTCTCTTTGGGACTCTTCTCATAAGTTCTCCACATCTTTCCTAATATGTGGTGCTCAGAATGTACCCCTTACTCCAGTCTAAACCTCAGCATCACACATAGGGTGGGACAATTACTCTTGTGTCTTACATATGACATTCTTGTTAAATACCTAATCATTTTATTGTCCTTTCTATGCACCTTTTCAGTTCTAATCTATCTTTTTTTTTGAGATGGGGCAAGCAGAACTGCACTCAATGTTCAAGTGTGGGTGTCCATGGAATAACATATTCTGTTGTGTTATCTATGCCTTTCCTTATGGTTCCTAACATTCTGTTTGCTTTTTTGACTGCTGCTGCAGATTGAGTGGATGTTTCAGAGAACTATTCACAATGACTCCAAGATCTTTCTTGAGTGGTAACAGCTAACTTTGACCCTCATTTTGAGTGTATATTTGGGATGATGTTTTCCAAAGTGCAATATTTTGCATTTATCAACATTGAATTTTATCTGCCATTCTGTTTCCAGTCAGTAATTTTAGTCAGATCCCTTTGTAACTTTTCTGACATCTGTTGTGTCTATCATCATTACTTTCCTGAGAACCCTTCCACCGCAGAGAGGCAGAAATAATTTTCCATTGCTCCTCTCACAGTGTGCATGAGACACATGCCCCGATGTCTAAATTTAGACAATAATGTAAGACCTGGTCACCAGGAGAGGGAAAGGAGATTTTGCATCTTTATGGAATTAACTGATGACACTTTATGAACTGTTAACACAGTGTTCTTCTGATTTGATGGCAAAGTTTTTTTTTGTTTGTTTGTTTTTTTGTGTTCCTAATGTCAACCCGTGGCCAACGCAGAATGGAGAAATCAAACGACCATCACAGAATTTATCTTCCTGGGATTTGGGGATCTCCCTGAGTTGCAGATCCTTCTCTTCCTGCTGTTTCTAGTGTTCTACATTGCAACCATGGCTGGCAATGTCCTCATTGTTGTGCTAGTTGTAACTGATCAGCACCTTCACACTCCCATGTACTTCTTCCTGGGGAATTTGTCCTTCTTGGAAACCTGCTACACCTCCACCATCCTGCCCAAGATGCTGGCCAGTCTCCTCACTGGGGATCAGACCATTTCAGTGAGTGGATGCCTTGCACAACTGTTCTTCTTTGGTTCTCTGGCAGGTACAGAATGCTGTCTTCTAGCAGTGATGTCTTATGATCGGTATTTAGCGATATGTAAACCCCTGCACTATTCAGTTCTGATGAATATCAGGTTTTGTCTTCAGTTGGCTGCTGGGTCATGGGTCAATGGTTCATTGGCTACTACCATCTTTATATTGTTCATGTCACAGTTCATGTTCTGTGGCCCGAATGAAATTGACCATTTCTATTGTGATTCCGGCCTATTGGTAAATCTTGCTTGCGGGGACACACACCTTATGGCATTGTTGCCTTCTGTCCTAGCCTGTGTATTCACTCTGCCTCCATTTCTACTAACCTTGACATCCTATGTGTGTATCATCACCACCATCCTGAGAATCCCTTCCATCACTGGGAGGCAGAAGGCCTTTTCCACCTGTCTCTCCTGAGAATCCCTTCCATCACTGGGAGGCAGAAGGCCTTTTCCACCTGTTCCTCTCACCTAATTGTGGTGACAATTTTCTATGGGACCATAATGATTGTCTACATGCTCCCAAAACATGATACACTGCGAGTGCTAAAGAAAGCACTCTCTCTTTGCTACACGGTCCTCACTCCTCTGGTAAACCCTCTGATCTACAGCCTGAGAAACAGAGACTTCCAGGAAGCCTTGAGCCAAGCAGTCATTAAATACGTCGCTTTCACAAAGAATGTAGAGATGAGTAGATATAGCTAAGGGCCAATTTTTCAAGGTGTTTAGACACCAAGTGGGATTTTGAAATCAAGATACTTTTGAAACTCCCATGAGGCACCTAAAATACCTTTGAAAATCTGGACCATAGCCTGAGGTTTTCAAAGCTACTGGGGTGATTTGGGCAAAAAGCCTCTATTGAAATTAATTTGAAAACTCCCATTGAAAATCTCAGAACACATCTTAAAAAAATAAATGCAGATAATCTTCCTGGAGCTACTGAGCTTTTATGGTCCCTCCCTGTGTCCATTTAACAGAGGGCACAAAAAAGTGAGGTTGTGGACAGCTCTGTCAGCCTCTCATGTTCAGCACTGACACATACAGGATGATGGTGTATTTTCTCTTTTGGGGTGACTAACCATTCACACTGGGTGAGGTGTGTATGTAGCATCTGAGAATGCACAGAGCTGACAAGTCATGTAAGTGACACAAAACACTAAATATCAAAGCAAATCCCTGGCTGTAACCCCAGCTGTGCATTGTTTCTCTATTGTTTGCAGTGTTGTTGTAACCATGTTGTTCCCAGATATTGTTTCTTTGTATTCTGTAATAAAAGCTTGTAATCAATGCCAGAGAATGTCATACAAATAGAACATAAGGAATGATGTTATCATCAGGTTGGTTGCTTCAAATGATATCTTATGCCTCTAAAGACACAATAGAGTATCCAAACTGAGCTCACACCTGTGTTGTCCAATTAAGGAAAAGGAGCAGGCTTGGAGATGGCCAGACATTTTTCCCCATCATGGAGGTTTAAGTAGGCACCAATGATTGTGAATAGAAAATTTCGACAACATTTTTATGGCCAGGAAAAAAAAGTACATATTTCACCAAAATAAATAATTGGGCAAAATAAAAAAATTAACCTTTTCTAGATGTAATATATTCACCACCAGCTCCCTTGACTCTTTGGAAGGCAAGAGAAAGTCTCACTCATCCTTTCTTCTACTTTTCTCAGGCCACAAACTGAAAGCTGCTGTTTTGCTCGGAGATTAACCTACATTTGAATTAAGACACATGCAGTAAATGGTCTGAATTCCTAGAGTCACGTGACCGGGTTTTTTTAGATGAAGTTTCTAGGTGTTTTTTAGATACAAGGAAAAGCTTGAAAATGGATCTCAAGTGTAACTGGGAAAGTGATATCTACCTGAGGGTGCAGAGAGCCTGAGACAATAGCTCTCCAAGGACGAAGGTGACCGTAGTGTAATCAATGCAGCACCTCCTGCCTGAGTCAGTGGAGCGACTGAGACAATCACTCTTTGGGGAGGGCAGAAGCTGGCTTAAATGCAACCAACACAACAATATCGGCCTGAGTGTGCAGACAGCCTGAGATAATAGCTTTCAATTGGGGGAACTGCACCATTCATGTCAATGGAGTGTTGGACCCAGTAGCCTTGAGAGGACCCCACCAACCGTATCCCAGCACAGGACACTGTGAGTGTAGAAGGAGGTGAAGATCACAGTGGGCCCAGCCTCACCCCCATCCCTCCAAGGCCAGTGGGTCCAACACTCCATTGAGATAAATGGTGCAGTTTTCCCCACTGAGAGCTATTGTCTCAGCTCTCTGCACACTCAGGCAAATATCACTGTGTCAGTTACACTTGGGAGCCTAGATTTCTTAATTAAAGACGAGATTTGCTGTAACCATGTCCTTCGGAAATTACTGCTTTTATCTCAATCAAGTGCAGATTACCCCCTAAGCCAAGAAACAGCTTTCCATTTGAGGCCCAGAAATGGAAGGGAAGGATGGATGAGTTCTTCCTCTGCCTTCCTATAGGGCCAGGGAGCTGGTGATAGTGATCTGCACATTTAGTCTGACCTCTCCAGACCGATGGAGAGGCAGAGCAAAGGAGAAGTCTGCATTTAGACACATGTGAGCTGGCCTATGCCAGCTGACCTGAGCTCATGGGTTTAGCTGTGGTGTTGTTTCATGGTGCAGTAGATTCTGGGCTTAGGCTGGAGTCTGGGTTCTAGCCCTGTGAAGTGGGAGGGTCCCAAAGCAGGGGACTGCAGCCCAGAAATGGAGTCTGCACTGCTGTCATAATAGATAGCTAAGGGTTAATGTTTCTTTTACCTTTAAAGGAGTTAACAAAGGGAACAACAACACTTGACCAGCAGGACCAATCAGGAACCGGATTTTTCAAGCTCAGGGAGGAATTTTTTTTGGTTTTTTGTCTTGTCTGGCTCTCAGCTATGAGAGGGATCTTTTTCTATCTGTAAGCTTTCATCTTCAGTTTCCCAGTGTGAAGTACGAAGGTAGCAAACCAATAGGCTTTTATATTTTTTGTTTGTATTTACATGTGTGTGTGCTGGAATGTTTAAATTGTACTTCTTTTGAATAAGGCTGTTTATTCATATTTTTCTTTTAGCCAATTGATCTTCTGTATATTGTCCCTTGATACAGAATATTTTTATGTCTTTTTCTTTCTTTTTTATAAAGCTTCTTTTAACCTGGTTTGAGTTTTGTTGGTTAAGGCTAAGGAACGAAGGGAGGGGGAATCTCTTTGTGTTAGCTTGACTAAGTTTGAATGCATAGCTAGGGAAGAAGGGGGGGAAGTAACTTGCCTCTCTGTTTGCATTCAGGAGTTTAAGTATAGTATCGCCCAGGATAACCCAGGGAGGGGGAGCTGGGGATGAGATAAAGAGGAGACAAGGGAGGAGGTTGTTTTCCTTTGGTGTGAGACTCAGGGTTCTGAGTCTTGGGGTCCCCAGAGAAGGTTTTGACCAGAGAGGAGTCAGGCCCTGGAAATTCCTGGCTGGTGGCAGCGAGATCAGATCCAAGCTGGTAATTAAGCTTGGGGGAGTTTCATACAAGCACCCAGATTTTTGGACGCTAAGGTCCAGATTTGGGGGAAAGGCTTATTACAATTGCAATTAAATAGCCCAGCAGCAAGCGTCAGCTGGCACCGTCCAGCCATGAGAGTCTAACTGCAGTGTAGGCATGCTCTCAGGGAGCAGTCAGCCAGGTCGGCCAAACCCAGGAGGGCAAAGGAAGGGCACAAACTAAGGGCCATATTATCCAAACCTCTCACTGTGGTGGGTGACGAGCTGTGTCAAAAATCTGACTCAGGAGCTACTGGCTGATCGGTGTTTTTGAACACCTGTCTCTTTTCCTTGCTAAAAGGGGAGTGAAGTTTTTTTGGGAAATCTGTCCTCAGTTGTAGGTGCCAAGCTGCTGGAAATCAGGCCTTCCACGTGACATTTTCAAAAGCACCTGCGTGGTTTAGGAGCCTAACTCCCATTTCTAAAGTCATTGGGATTTGGGCTCCTAAACAGCTTAGCGGCTTTTGGAAAATCCCGCTCCATCTAACAAGCTCAATGCTGAAACATCCCAGTCCAGGAGATTTGCCAGGGAACATAAGGGGGTGCAGAATTCTGTCTCTGTGTAGGTGCCCTCATGACTATCTGAGCATCTTCCAAACGTTAATGGATTTTCTTCACACAACCCCCCTGCGAGATCAGAGAGCATTACGCCCATTTTACACATAAGGATTGAGGGCATAGGGAAGATTGAGGGACTTTCCTAAAATCATAGAGGATATTTGTAGCTGAGTTGGGCACAGAACTCATGTCTCTTTAATCCCCACTTAAGCTTAAACCCAATCCAGTTCATCATCCACTTGACCAGTCCAATAGGAAAAGATCCAATAAATTCAAAGTGAAGAAACCTTAGTATAGCACATGTCATCAAACAGCTCAATCCTAGACAGAGCTAGGTGTGAGGCAGAGAATATTCATTTGTTTTCCCCATCCACACTTGCCTCCCCTTCCAAAGTCAGCCAGAAAATCTACCACACCTAGGCCTGAAACTGGGGCCATTTTCTTGAAGTTTCCTTCTCAAGGAAAAGAAAAAAATGGGTTAGAATGAAAACAAACGTAGAACTGCTCAAATTTTTTCATTTGGAAGTGGAAACAATGTTGGAAAATGGCCTTTTTAAAATGGAAAACTTTCAATTGAAATTGTAGATTTTGAATGAAACATTCTGCTTTTATCATTGAAAAGACATTATTTTTATTGTTGTTGTTGTTGTTATGTTTGTTTTCCCCACTCTCTCCATCCCCGTCCCTCTTCATCCTATGTCCATATGGGGTACGGGTGCATTTATCTCATTGAGAACTGGTTTTTTCATTGCAGAAGATTCTCACAAAAACCTAAAATTGAGGTGAAAAAGGCTATGAAACATCCCCAGACAAGAATGACACAAAATGAGCATATTAATTGAATTAGTATTCTTGTATTGTCATTTTTAATCAAAATATTTTAATATGATACATCTATAGAAACTGATAACATTCACTTCAATTTTTATTGTATGTTTAAAATTCATTGACCCTGGAGTTGTTTTTGCAAGTTCTTTTCCTGCCAGCACAATCTTAGCTCTCTGTACTGAATCTTGTTCTGATGTCTCAAAATCTGACATAGACATCATGTACATCACACTTATCATCAGACCCTTAAAAATGGGTACAAAATTTCATTCTAGAAGCATCCTGAGCTTCAGTGAAACTGCAAATATTAGTCCTGAAACCGAGTGAGCGATAGAACAGTCAGTGTGTCCCTGATTCACAAAGTGTTTCTCAGGCTGTTAAGGAGGGAGTTAGAACACAGAAGCAGACAAAAAACAGTTTGTTGAGGTCTCTGAAAAAAATGGTTAATTTAAGCACACAATTCATCTCATTGCAGTGAAGTGCTTAAAATAAGCTGTTTCCTTTACCTTCCTGTATAATGGATTACATATTCATGATCCCCTCAATTTTTCCAGATAATGGCTAACTAGAACCTTCTTCACAGAATCAATAAATCAGTTCAGATTCCCCCCAGTAAGAGCTGCTGAGGGGCATTTTTCTGTGAAAATTGTTGAAAGAAAACAAACTTCTGATTCTGTCTCAATATTTCCACTTGTTTCCCTATTTTTAGTTGAAAAAAATGTTTTGGGGTATTCCCCCATCCACTTTCACATTTCAACTTTGCCCACCTTTTTTTCTAGTGAAAAAAACCTGAACTTTGAGTTTTTACTTCTTTCCCCTGGAAATGTGCATTAATAATGGCAAGGTGAGGACAAAGTGTTACTGTCCCTCCCTTTCATTTTTTCATTTTCATTTCAATATTTTTCTGGTGGAAAAAAAGGTGTGGTTTTCCATCTCTCTCTGTAATTTATTGTTGTCAGAAAAGTGAGATACAAGTCTGTTCCTTTTCCAGTGAGAAGAAATATTTTCTCTCGGCTTTAAATGTTCTTTTAACTTTTTTCACATTCTTACAGGCTAAGAAATTGAAGTAAAATAGGGGGGGGGAAGTCTCCCGCTTGTTTAATTTTTTCCATTCAAAAATTGGGGATAAGAGTAAAAATAAAGGCAAAACTCCATCTTTTTCACTTTCCCTATTCAACTAAAACATTAAATGTTTCCAAAAGTGTTCCCTTCCCCCATTTTCTCTCTAAGGTGGAACAAGCAG
>NC_133783.1:0-830 GCF_003597395.2 Chelonoidis abingdonii
CTTACTAGGCAACTCTATGGGGATGCATTCACACAGCCTACAAGTAATGACCAAAAAAATAGTTTTTCGGACTGGATCTGTTATGCTGTGGACTTTGTGGGACTAGTAGCTGGGATTCTTCAGTACCCCCTCCCTCCCTCCATGAGTCCATTATATTTGGCTTCCGATTAAACGCTTTGTCATGCCCATCCGCAAGCATATGTAGGCTTTTGGAGATTTTTTCAAACTCTTTGGCATTTTCATCTTCTGAACGTAGCTTGATAATACAGATTTCTCCCAATAACAGCAATCAGGATCCAGTAGCTTCCCGTACGTCCTGTGACGCTTCTTTTGGTTTCGAGACTGCTTCGCACCATTGTTAATTCACAGAGCTCCCATGACTGGGCAACAGGAATGTAATTCAAAGTTCGCGGGGCTTTTTCCTGGTTCGTTACTGGCCACTGCACAAGTTCGATTGCTTTGTTCCAGAGTCGGGTCACAGTGGTTTACCTGGTGGGGACCGCCCGAGGCCTCATAATACCTGCAATCTATTTGCGGCCAAACAACCTAACTGTAATCCAATATTGTATACCATTTTAGAGCTACTCCTCCTTACTCGTTAGGGAGGAAGTACCAGAAACCCACCAGATTAAAAAGCCCTTTTATATCGATATTAAAGCGCCTTAGTGTGATGCGTTGCGCTGCTGAATAGGTTCTTAATGTGCTAAAATCGGTGTTAAACACGTAGTGTAGACCGTAGGCTGAATTTCACAAATCAGGAGCTTAGAATCACAGGGAGTGCGTTCCTCTAGAAAGTTCCCTTGCTATTTTTCTAGGGACTTTACCCTACT